>NW_028258301.1:3326400-3628800 GCF_053883595.1 Heterocephalus glaber
GACTGTTGCCAAGACTTAGCTATTACAAACTGTGCTGCTATAAACATGGATGTGCATATATCATTCTGGTATAATGTTTTAAATTCTTTTGGGAAGATACCAAAAAGAAGACAATCTGGGCCAAATGGAACTTCTAGTTTTAGTTTTTTGAGGTATCTCCACACTGATTTGCACAGTGGTTGCACCAGTCTACACATGCACCAGCAGTGGAGAAGGGTTGCTTTTTCCCCACGCTCCTCCAACATTTGTTATTGGTTGATTTCTTGATGATAGCCATTCTTTCTCAAGTGAGATGAAATCTCAATATTTTAATTTGCATATCTTGAATGATCAATGATGTTTAACATTTTTTCATATATTCATTTGATATTTGTACCTCTTTGTCTGAGAAATCTCTTTTCATTTCAGATGCCCATTTTTGGGTTGGGTTTTAAATTTAGGGGGTCTGATTTTCTTGAGTTCTTTATATATTCTAGATATTAGTCTTTTTTCTGTGGAAAAAAATTTTTTTCCACAGAAAAAATTTGTCTCTTTACTCTGTTAGTGGTTTCTTTTGCTGTGTATTATTTTCCTTGGGATCACGGTTTTTGATCATAAAGTCTTTGCCTACACCTGTGTCTTCAAGAATTCTACCTATTGTGTCTTCCAGTAGATTTAGTGCTCCTGTTTTAATATTGAAATCTTTGATCCATTTCAATTTTAGTTTAGTGCATGGCGAAAGATACGAGTCTTGGTTTAATCCTCACCATGTGGAAAGCTAGTTTTTCTAGCACCATTTATTCAGTGCCTATCTTTCTTCCAGTGAAGGTGTTTGGGACCTTTGTCAAAGATAAGGTGGCTGAGAGTGTTTGGAGTTGTTTCTGTTCCAGTGACCCTTGGGTCTCTTTTCTTTGCCAGTACCGTGCTGTTTTTATCATGGTAACTTTGTAGTATATTTTCAAGTCAGAGATTGTGATGCCCCCTGCGTTGCTTTTGCTGTCCAGAATTGCTTTTGGTATTGTAGGTCTCTTCTGCTTCCAAATGAATTTTAGAATTGTTTTCTCTAATTCTGTGAGGTATGCTGTTGGTATTTTAATTGAGATTGCATTAAATCTGCATAATAGTTTTGGAAGTATGGCTATTTTCACTATATTGGTTCTTCCCACCCAAGAACAAGGGATACCTTTTCATTTTCTGATGTCCTCTTCAATATCCCTTTTCAAAGTACTGTAGTTTTCAATGTAAAGGTCTTTTACTTCCTTCCTTAGATTCCTAAGTATTTCATTTTTTTTGGATGATATTGTGAAACGTGAGGTTTCCTTAATTTCTCTCATGGTGAATTTGTTATTTGTGTGAAGGAATGCTATTGATTTTTGAGTGTTGACTCTGTACCCAGCTTTGCAATTGAATTTAGATATTAAATCTAGAAGTCTTTTGGTGGAGTTTTTGTGGTCTTCTATGTAGAGTATCATGTCATCCACACGTGAGAATTTAACTTCTTGCTTTTCTATCTTTACTCCTTTTATTTCTTTCTCTTGTCTAATTGCTGTGGCTCTTTCCAAAACTATATTGAACAGGAGTGATGATAGCTTACATGCTTGTCTCCTTTGTGATTTTAGAGTGAACAATTTCAGTTTTTGACTGTATAGTATGATGTTGGCTATTGGTTTGTCACAGATGGCTTTTATCAGATTCAGATAAAGACCATTTGTTATAATTTTTTGTAGATCTTTTTAAAAACCATGAATGGTTGTGGGACTTTGTCAAATGCTTTTTCTGTGTCTATTGAAATAATCATATGTTTTTGTCCTTGGTTCCCTTGATATGGTTTATTACATCTATTGATTTGGTTATGTTGAACTACCCTTGCATTCCTGGGATGAATCCTACTTGGTCAAGGTGTATAATTTTTATGATTCGCTGCATTGTGTTTGGCAATATCTTACTGAGGATTTTTGCTTCTATGTTCATTAGGGAGATTGGCTTGTACTTCTCTTTTTTGGTTGGATATTGAGTTATTTGGCATTTTATATCTTCTTGATTCAACTTTGATAATTCATATCTAAAATCTGTCCATTTCTTCTATGTTTTGTAACTTATTTGAATACAGGTTCTCAAAGTAGGTATTGATGATCTGGATTTCTGCAGGATCTGTGGTGATTTCACCCTTTTCATTCCTAATTGCGTGGATTTGAGTCTTTCCTTTCCTTGATAAGGTTTACTAAGGGTTTGCCAATTTTATTGCATCTTTTAAAGAACCAACTGTTTGATTCATTGATTCTTTTTATTGCTTTCTTAGTCTCAATTTCATTAATTTCTGATCTGATCCTTATAATTTCCTCTTTTGTATGAGAGTTGGGCTTGACTTGCTCTTCTTTTTCTAGAAATTTCAGGTTCAACATGAGGTTGTTTATTTCAACTTGCTCTGTGTTTCTGATGTGAGAATTCCCCACTATAAATTTCTCTTGTAGGATTGCTTTCATTGTGTCCCATAAATTCCTGTAGGTTGTAGTGGCATTATCATATAATTGTAGAAATGGTCTACTTTCTTATTTAATTTCATCTTTGACCCACTGATTGTTTAGGAAGATGTTATTTAATTTCCATGTGTTTAGGCAGATTTTGTGGTTTCTTTTGTCATTGATTTCCAATTTCATGGCACTATGGTCTGATAATATGAATGAGATAATTTCAACTCTGTTGAATTTACTTAATCATGTTCTGTGAGCTAATATGTGGTGTATTTTGGAGAACCTTCCATGTGCAGCTGAGAAAAATGTGTATTCGGATGCTGTGTGGTGGATTACTCTGTAGACATTGACTAAGTCTATTTGTTTACAGGTTTGGTTCAGTTCTTATATACGTTTGTTGATTTTTTTTGTCCAGTTGATGTCTCTTTGTGATAGTCGTGTACTGAAGTCTCCTATTACAACTGTATTAGTGCTTATTTGATTTTTCATGTCTGGTAATATTTGTTTAATATAGTTGGGTGTGCTGGTATTTGGTGCATATGTATTTATGATTGTTATCTCTTCCTCTAGGAGTGTTCCATTGACAAGTACATAGTGACCTTGTTAGTCTTTTGATCAGTCGTGAGTTGAAATTCACCTTCTGTGCAAATAGACTAGCTACCCTTGCTTTTTTTGGGGGGGGGGCTTCCTGCTGTATTAAGCATTTTTTTCCACCCTTTAACTATGAAAGCCATTTTTAATGGCTTGCCTCCTACAGACCTTAAAGGACTCTCTGGTGCAGCAACTTCTTTCTAGAAAGAATGTTTTCTTTCTCCAGAATTAGATATTTGTATTTTTGTTTCTTTCAGAACATCTCAGTCCATACAGTTCGGAATACGTGCTTCATTTCCTGCAGATGAATCCTCAATGGACATTTCTTCCCCCGTCTCTCTTACCTCTTTTTTCTGCCCTCCTCTCCTTTCCCTCTGCTTTCCAAGCAGGTTCTTGGCCTTTTTAGTTCATGATGTATCTCCTAGAGCAGGAGGTTGGAAGGCTCATCTGGAATCACGTACTGGCTCTGTCATTGACAACTGTAGCTACATAATCTTTTTAAAAAATTAGTATGTGTTTGCAGTAATGCAGTTCACAATCATCTTGGAGAATGGGTACATGTACATAGTACAGCTTGATCCTTTTTTTTTTTTTTGGTACTGGGGATTGAACTTGGGACCTTGCACTTGAAGGCAGGTGGCTTTATCCTTTTTAAAATTCCCTTCCCTTCCCTTTCCTGTCCCTCCCTCCTCTTCTAATTCCCTTTTCTCCATTTTCATTCTTGTTGGCATTATTAATCTTAACTTCTGTTTATGACATATAGTGTTTACATTCATTAAGATTATTAGGTTCCTATGCATAGCATATCTTTATTCTGCTTATTTCTCCTTCCCCTCCCCCTGTCCTTTGTCTTTGTTCTCCTGGACCCTTTCTTCTTTGCAAGAGATCTATCCCTTTGTTTCCTTCTATTCATCCTTTATTCTACTCTTTGTTTATACTTGCCTTGCTCAAATAAAAGATACCATAGGGTATTTATGCTTGTGTGTCTAGTTTATTTCAGTTAACATTATATTTCCGAGTGCACCCATTTTCTTACAGATGTCTCAAGTTTGTCTTTATAGCTGAGTAATATTACATTATTTATGAATAGTGCATTTTTTTTATATCCGGTCATCTGTTGGTAGGTGTACTGACTGCTTCAGGATTTAGCTATTATGAGTTGTGCTGCTATAAACATTGGTATACATGTGTAACTGTAGTATGATGTCTTAAGCTCTTTAGGGAAGATACTTGGAAGGGGGATAGCTGGGTGATATGGAATTTCTAATTTTAGTTCTTTAAGAAATCTTCATACTGATTTCTGTATGATTGTACTGGTTTATATTCCCACTGACAATGTAGGAGAGTTTCTTTTTCACTGAGGCCTCACCAGCATTTGTTATGTTTTTATTTCTTGATGATTGCCATTCTTTTTTGTATAAGATGGAATCTTAGTGTTGTTTTAATTTGCATTTCTCTAGTGGCCAGACATGTTGAACATTTTTTCATATATGTTTTAGTTATTTGTACTTCTTTCTCTGTGAAGCATCTATTTATTTCACTTGCCTGTTCTGTGATTGTGTCTTTTATTTTAGGTGGTCTCATATTTTGGAGCTCATTACGTATTTTAGATATTAGTCCTCTGAGAAATAACTGGCAAAATTTCTTTTTCATCCTGTAGGTTGTATCTTCACTCTAATTGATTCATTTGCTTAACATATGCTTTTAAATTTAATGTATTTCCATTTGTTGATTCTTGCTGTTATTTCTTGTGCAATTGCAGTTCTATTTAGAAAATCCCTTCATACACCTGTGACTTCACACATTTTACCTGTTTTATTTTCCAGTACATTCAATGTTTCTGTTTTAATGTTTGGATACTTGATCCATTTTGATTTTATTGTAGTACATAGTGACAGATATGGGTCCAGTTTCAGTCTTCTGAAAACAGTTATTCAGTTTTTCCAGCATCAATTGTTAAATAAGATGTCTTTCCTCCAACATAGTCTTGTACCTCCTTTGTTAAAGATCAAATAGCTGAGTGTGTCTGGGGATGTTTCTGGGGATGTTTGCATCGATCTGCTTGTCTGTTTTTGTTTTAGTAACATGTTGTTTTTATTACTACTGCTTTGCAGTATAGTTTGAGGTCAGGCAATGTGATGCCTCCTACTTTGCTCTTTTTGCCCAAGATTAGATACACAATCTTGGAAAAAGATTCCTAGTAATCTTTTTGATCCTCTAATTCCTCATTTGTAAAATTGGCTAGTGATTTCACACTTGAGAAATTTTTATAAGAATTAAATGAATAATCTATGGGAAGCCCTCAGCCCACCTTTATAAGCCTCACCTTAAAACATTTAACTTATTTCATTTTCCTTCATGTAGGCCTTAACAGTACCCCTGAGCTTCTTGAAGACAGATGATGGCACTCTTCTGCCCTTAGCAGCTGTCACTATGCCCATCCTACAGAGAGAGGGGTGGTGACCTGGCTCCATTTTATGTGTCACATCCCTTAATCTTTTCTTCTGTGTGCTTTAGTCATATTTATTGGGCTCAGTCCAATTGTCTGTTGCAGTCTCTCCTTCCTTTGGGTCCTCTCTAATGCAATTCTTTCTATTTAAGGATGTTCTTTCTCTTCTTTTCTTGGCGTATTTTAACTGGTATATCATGTATACACCTTGAGATGACTTCTTCTGGAAAAGCATCTAAGTTAGGACCTCATTTTATGTTTTTACTGTATCCTGTACTTTTCCAGTGCACAATTTTTATATTTGCAATCATTTAATTAATTAAAATTATTCATTTCATATGTATATTATATGAGTATACACTATTTGAGGCAAAGATAATGTCTAATTTTTTAGTGTATCTTTAATGCTAAGTATAGTACATGGAAAGAAGTTAAAGGCTGTGTAAAGGCTTCTTAGCTGATTGACTAACATTATTCAACCTAACTGAAGATTGGTGCCACCTGAATAGAGTGGTGTGCAGACCTTGGCTCCAGGGCCATGAGATATCTGGCATAGTAGTTCATAACTAATAAATACTTGCTCAATCATGACTTAAGTCTAAGTTACTGAGAAAAACAGGAGTGTGTGCTCTTTACACACTTGCTTTGCATTTTAAAATATTTCTTCTTCATTAAAGAATTATTTCCCACATTCCTTGCTATAGAACACCAGTCTGAAATCCACTGTTGCTGAAAAGTACTTTCTATTTTGTCCCCTTCTGGGAGAGTCACAATAAATGTGAGCATTTTTATTTTTTGAGGTAGTAACGAAAATGGACCAATGTTAATCTAGTGTTTCTGAAATATATTTGATTACTGATACCCTTTTTGTCTGAACACTTGTTAACATTTGGTATAACATAAGCTGTAGGGAACACTAACTTCAGGACCAGCTCCGCTCACCTCCCATTTCATTGTAAATTGTGAAATATATAGCAAGGATATTTGAACTCAAATGTTTTAACTAAGTAGAAAATAAATGCCTTCCCATGAACATAATCTTTCAACTCCAGATTGATTAAAATTTCATTTTGGCAGATCCTTGGGTTTTGTGGAGCTCAAGTGAGGTGTTACTATTTTACATGTAAAGGAGGACACCAACATTTCCAGCAGGACTGTGCAATAATGGTTTAAGTCAAAAGCTCCTCAAAGGAAATTGCCTAGGAATGCTTTTGGCTCTGCTGCTTATTACCAATGGCATTTTGCCCCAAATTTCCATTCTTTCTGTGCCTGACAGTTGCCTCTCTGGTACAATGAGGATGCAAGCTGGAGTGGTAGGAAGGGGTGGAGAGAACAGATGAGAGATACAAGTAGGGCTTGTACCAAGGCAGTGTCTGCATGGGAGATGAAAATTTTACTCTAAGTGCCTTAGGCTTAACTGTTCTGGAAAAATGGGTGGATATGGAGAAAGAATGACTGCTGTCTAGGATTGGGATATATAGCATCAATAACAAATATCTTGTTGCTGACAAAACTGTATTTGTTCTTTTGTTTTTATTCTCAAAGCATGCATTCTAAAACTTGTTTTTTTCTTGCTCATTCATGATATGAAATAATTGCATTTCAGATTTCGATGTCCAATAAGAGAAATCACCTGTTGTGTCCAGGAGAGAACACTATTAAAAAAAGAAAAGCTCCAAGTCTCTGAATATGTCATTCTTTTCTGCAAATTTCAATGACTGTCTGTAGCCCACAGCAATGTTTCCAAAAAGCTGTTCTTTGGAGCACCAGATGATTTTTAGATGTTCCTTAAAAATCTTTTTTCATAGAGAAATTGGTTGAGAAAATGCAACTTTAAAGAAAATTACAAAGGCTATTATTTAGATGTTTTGAAAAAAGAATATGTAATTTTAAAATATATATTGAACAAAATTCAGACAGTAAAAATGGCATATGAGGAAAAATAAATTTCCTTCCTCTCCTGTTATCTAGGTATGCAGTTCCTTCCCTGAAGACAACCAGTGATATTAGTTTCTTATATAGCCTTCTAAATATATTCATATACTAGTATGCACATCTGTATATTTTTCTCAATGCTTTAATGTTAGCATACTCTTATTTTATGCTCTGGCTTTTTTTTTTCATTGAAGAAGCAGTTTGTAGATAAATTTAATAACAAGTATTTTTTTAGAGTAGTATGTCATGTATTCTATGAAGAACTTTATATATGTCTCATTTAATTATCATAAACATAGGAGATAGATCATATTTCATTCTCATTTTACAGATAGAGAAATATGGGAATTGAGAAGTTACATAACTTGCGCTATGCCACACAGTAGTGGCAGATCTGGGTCCAAATGATGACAGTCTGATTCTAGAGCACTTGCTTTCAAGTACTACACGTCTCCATTGCTATAGTTCATAAATTAGTTCTGCCTCTTATTTGTAAAATTGTATAATACTGTGTTACAGAAATGTATTGCAATTTCTTTTTATAGATTTTCTGTACATATATAGATAATTGTTTCCAGTGTTAGCATTCTATAAAAAATGGTGTGATGAGTACTTTTGTGTAAAACCATGAGCAAATAAATTCCTAAGATAAATTCCTAGAAATAGAATTGCTGGATTACAGGACAGGTACATAAGCACTGTCAAATGTCTGTTATGAAAACTGTGTTATGTTGAACCTGGTGAAATTATTGTTTTTATCAGTTAAAAATGAGAGAACATTAGCAAGTTCTTATGCTTCAACCACATGTCAATAATACTTACTCATACTTCCACTGAGTGCCAAACCAAGATGGGAGCTGGTGGGGCAGTCTGCCTTGGTTGAAGTAATAAGTGGTTGGATTTTCTAAAGAGAATTTAAAAATAATAATAAAGCACACTAAATGCCAGCTTTTATATATCACAGTAAACCAGCAGTGCTAAGCACAGAGACAAAATATTTCTTCCTCACAGTGGTGGCTATTCCAGTCCTTGCTTGGTTTAACTATTGTTTCTTCCAAATATGTGTGCATGTATGTGTGTGTGTATGCATGCACCCGTGTGTGTGTGTGTGTGTGTTTAAATTTTTGAGCCTTTGGTAATGAAATTTTACTTGACTAGTCTTTCTAAAAGCCTTAAAAAGTTTATCGGAGTGTATTTTACATTTTATAAAATGTGTCCATTTAAAATGTTTGATTCAATAATCTTTTACTCAGTTTATTGGTACATTTTAGGTATATATTATGATTGCATTCATCATTGGGAATTTGTACCTGTACATGATATATCTTGGTTCTTCTTTTTCCCCATTCCCCTTCCCCCACTTCAACTCCTCCACCCTTCCCTATTTACAGAAAACTTTGTTTCCATTTTTTCCTTCTTTTCTCTTTTATTCTTCCCCTTCTTTCCTTTCCCCTCCCCCCAACTTCCCTTTCCCCTTTCCATCTTTTCTTCCTATTTCACATTATCTATTGTACATTTTAGTCCTCATTCAGACTTTCAGTTTCTCATACCAGAAAAACTATTCAGTATTGACACATGTGTAAATTTATTTCACTTAAGAGTATGTCCTCAATGTGCATCCATTTTGTTATAAATGTCTCTAGTTTTTCATTCTTTATGGCTGAATAGTACTCCATTTTATAAAAAATAAAAACAACTAATCTTCTTTTTCCAATCTCCAGTTGATGGGCAATTGGGCTGTTTCCAAGTTTTAGCCTATTACAAACTGTGCCGCTATAAATATGGGTGCACATGTCCTTGCTTCAGCAGCACATATAGTAAATATGGGTGCACACATATTACTGTGGTATAATGCTTTTAATTCTTTTGGGAAGATACCCAGTAGGGGAATACCTGGGTCAAAAGGGACCTCTAATCCTAGTTTTTTGAGGAATCTCCATACTGATTTACACAGTGGTTGCACCAGTCTACACTGACCAGCAGTGGAGAACCGTTCCTTTTTCCCAACAAACTCGACAACATTTGTTATTGGTTGATTTCTTGATGGCAGCCATTCTTTCTGGGGTGAGGAGGAATCTCAGCATTGTTTTCATTTGCATCTCTCCAACGACCAGCTATCTTGAACATTTTTTCATATGTTTATTTGCGGTTTCTACTTCTTTGTATGAGAAATGTCCTTTGTTTCAGATGCCCATTTTTGGATTTGGTCTTAAATTTGGGAGGTCCGATTTTTTTAAGTTCTTTATATATTCTAGATAGTAAACCTTTGATGAACTGCTGGTAAAAATTTTTTTCCCACATTGTGGGTTTTCTTTTCGCGCTGTTGGTGGATTCTCTTGCTGTGCAGAAGCTTTTTAATGAGAGATCAAACTTGTTGATTGTTTGTGCTAGGTCATGTGCAACTGAGATTTTGTTCATAAAATCTTTTCCTATGCCAATGTCTTCAAGAGTTCTACCTAACCTCTCTTCCAGATGGTTTATTGTTTCTGTTTTAATATTTAGATCTTTAATCCATTTTCATTTTAGTTTAGTGCATGGTGAGAGATATAGGTCTAGTTTTATTCTTTGGCAAGTTGAAACCCAGTTTTTCCAGGACAATTTATTAAAGATCTTTTCTCCAGTGAGGGTGTTTGGCTCCTTTGTCAAAGATGAGGTGCCTGAGTGTGTCTGGAGTTGTTTCTGCATCTTCTAATCTGTTCCACTGGTCCTACAGTCTGTTTCTTTGCCAGAACCCTGCTGCTTTTATCACAGTGGCTGTGTAGTAAACTTTCATGTGGAGGATTGTGATAACCCCTGTCATGTCTTTCTTGCCTAGAACTGATTTTGCTATTCTGGGTCTCTTCTTGTTCCAAATGAATTTTTGGACTGTTTGCTCAAGTTCTGGGAAGCATGCTGTTGGAATTTCAACTGGGATTGCATTGAATCTATATAGCAGTTTTGGAAGTATGGCCATTTTCACTGTGTTGGTATTTCCTACCCAGGAATGAGGGATGTCTTTCCATTTTCTGATATAATTTTCAATCTCTTTTATCACAGTGCTATAGTTTTCTGAATAGAGGTCTTTAATTTCTCTCATTAGGTTGACTCCTAGGTATTTCAATTTTTTCAGTGCTATTGGGAAAGGAATTGTTTGCCCCATTTCTCTCTCAGTCTGTTGTTTGTGTAGCTATTCATTTTTGTGTGTTGATCTTGTATCCAGCTACTTTACTGAATTTGCTTATTAACTCTAGAAGACTTTTGGTGGAGTACTTGAGGTCTTCTATATAGAGATTCATGTCGTCTGCACATAATGACAATTTGACTTCTTAATTTCCTATCTTTACTCCTTTTATTTCTTTCTCTTGTCTAATTGCTGTAGCTAATGTTTACAAAATTATATTGAACAGAAATGGTGGTAGTGGACATCCTTGTCTTGTTCCTGATATTAATGTGAAGACTTTCAGTGTTTGACCATTTAGTATGATATTGGTTGTTGGTTTTTCATAGATGGCTTTTATCAGATTGAGGTGGAGACCATCTATTCCAATTTTTTGTAGGGTTTTCATCATGTGTGTTAGATTTTGTTGAATGTTTTTTCTGCATCTATTGAGATGATCATATGGTTTTTGTCCTTGGCTCTATTGATATAGTGTATTATATTTATTGATTTGCATATGTTGAACCATCCCCACCTCCCTGCGATGAATCCCATTTGGTCAGGGTGTATGATCTTCTTGATGATCTTCTGCATTCTTTTTGCCAGTATCTTATAAGGGATTTTTGCATCTATGTTCAATTAGTGAGGTTGGCCTATAGTTCTCTTTCTCATTTGGATGTTTCTCTGCTTTGGGATCAAGGTGATGCTTGCTTCCAGGAATGAATTTGGGAGTATTGCTTTCCTTTTAATTTCATTGAAGAGTTTATACAGTAGTGGTAATAGTTCCTCTCTAAATGTCTTGTAGAATTCAGCAGTGAAGCCATCAGGGCCCAGACTTTTCTTAGTTGGTAAGTATTTAATTACATTTTTAATTTAATTGATTGATATTGGGTTGTTTAGAATTTTTATCTCTTCTTCGTTCAACTTTGGTAATTCATACATATCTGGGAATTTGTCCATTTCTTGTGTGTTTTTCATCCTATTGGTGTATAGGTTCTTGAAGTAGGTATTGATGATCCTCTGGATTTCTGCTGGGTCTGTTGTAATTTCATCCTTTTCATCCCTAATTGCATGGATTTGGGCCTTTTCTTTCCTTTTTTTTTTTTTTTTTTTTTGATAAGGATGGCTAAGGGTTTGCCAATTTTGTTTATTCTTTTGAAGTACCAACTCTTTGCTTCATTGATTTTTTTTGTATTGTTCTCTTAGTCTCTACTGGTTGATTTCTGCTCTGATGTTTATAATATCCTCCCTCGTATGAGCACTGGGTTTGTCCTGCTCTTCTTTTTCTAGAAGCTTGAGGTTCAGCATGAGGTCATTTAATTCAGCTCACTCTGTTTTCCTAATATGAGTATTCACTCTGGTGAATTTCCCTCATAAGACTGCTTTCATTGTGTCCCATAGATTCTGATATGTTGTATGGCCATTCTCATTTAATTGTAGAAACTGTCTGATTTCTTATTCAATTTCCTCTGTGACCTACTCTTTATTCAGAAGTGTGTTGTTCAATATTCTTGTGAAATTCTTGTGGTTTCTTTTGCTGTTGGTCTCCAATTTCATTGCACTACGATCTGATAACATACAGAGGATAACTTCAATTCCCACTTAAATATGTTCTATGAGCATGTATATGGCCTATTTTGGAGAACGACCTGTGTGCACCTGAAAAGAATGTGTATTCTGATTTTTGGGGGTGGGACACTCTGTAAATATCTGTTAAGTTCATTTGTTCCGGAGTTTGATTGAGTTCTCATATTTTGTTGCTTATTTTTTGTCTGGTTGATCTGTTTGTGACACTGGGGTTTTGAGGTCCCCCACTACTATTGTATTAGTGCTTATTTGATATTTGCTGTCCATTAGTATTTGTTTTATATAGCTAGGTGCACTAGTGTTCGGTGCATATATATTTTTGATTGTCATTTCCCCCTCTTGGATTTTTCCCTTTATAAGGATGTAGTGGCCTTCTTTGTCCCTCTTAATCAGTATTGGTTTGAAATCCACTTGATCTTCAAAGAGGATAGCACTTCTGCTTTTTGGGGGGTTCCTGTCACATGGAATACTGTTTTCCACCCTCTAACTTTCAGTCTATGAGTTTCTTTTTGAATTAAGTGTCTTTCTTGTATGCAGCATGTTGTTGGACATTGCTTCTGGACCCATTCTGCCAGCCTATTTCTTTTGATTGGTGAATTGAGACCATTAACATTGATGGCTAAAACTGATATGTATTTGGCATATGCTTGTCATCACTTTTTCTTTTTGTTGGATTCTCACTTTGCTTTTAATTTCTTGTCATGCCTGATGGATTTGTTCTGCTGGGCTTCCTGGGGTTGTGATCCTCATTGTCTTTTCTTAAGATATTGTTTAAAATATTTTGGAGTGCTGGTTTGGTATTCATGAAGTTCCTATGGTACTCTTTGTCATGAAAGTATAGCTCTTCTTGCCTTGGGGTTTGTGTTGAGAAATCTGCTGTGATTCTGATGGGTTTTCCTTTTATGTGATTTGTTTGTTTTGTCTAACTGCTTATAGAATGGTTTTCTTCAGTTGGGTTTCTGGAAACTTAACTATTATAGCCTATGTGTAGATTTTTTTTTTTGATCATAGCTAGTTGGAGTCCTATATGCCTCACTTATCTGTATGTCAAGTTCTTTTCCCCTACTTGGGAATTTTTCTGCCATCACTTCTGTGAACAGTTTTACATCATCTCCACTCTCTCCCGTTTCTTCATTAACTCCAATCTGTCTTATGTTATTCTTCTTTGCATCATCTAGAAGCTGCTGGATTGATTTCTCATGCTCCCTTACCATTTTTAAGAAATTTTTCTTTTCCTGGTCACTAATTGCAATCATATCTTCTATATCTGAAATTCTGTCCTCACATTGGCTCATTCTGCTGCGTAAACTGTCAATGGAGTTTTTAATCTCCTGGAAATCTTTTTGCATCTGTTCTATGAATTCCATTTATTTCCTTTGTTGGGATTCCATTGTGTTCCTCAGCTCCTCTATTTTTTTATCTGTGTCTATTCTAGATTTATTAATCATGTCTTGCACTATGGGCACAATCTCTGTTGTTACCTGAGAAATTATTTCTGATTTCATTTTTTCCAAATCCTCTTTTGTTGTCAGTTCAGGGCATCCAGGTGGTTGAGTGCCAGATTGTTCCATCTTGTTTCCCTTTGGGGTTGCCTTAGGTGATCTGGAAGTCTGGTTCTGAGACTTATTTACATGTCTTGTCATTTCAACAGATGCAGCCTGCTGTGCCTTTGTTGAGGCAACTTTTTGCTCACCCAGTGGTTTTCAATTCTCAGTGAGCCACCAAAGTGGCCTTTTCTCTGCTGCTCACTAGTATACTCATTCCTGGGTTCAGAGTGGTGGTCCCCTGGATCCCTGAGCTGACCTGTTGTCTGAGTGGGCTTCTGGCTGGGACCTGTGCACACTTGGGATCATATTTAGGCTTGCCTCTGGCTAGGATCTGCCCCCCTGTTGTTTGGAAGGGCCTTTGGCAGGGGGCTGTGCCTTTGGCTGGGCAGGCTTCTGACTAGGGTCTCCATGCACTTACCAATTGTTTCAGGGCGAGCCTCTGGCTGTTGCTTGTGTGACTGTGCAGCTCTTTTCCTGGCAGACCCTTGGCTTGGGCCTGTGTACCCATGAGATGGGGGCCAGAGCATGGCCATAGCTGGATCTGCCTGCAGCTGTGCCTCTCTGGTCCACCCTGCTTCTCCCCGGGATCTCACATCATAGTTTTTTTTCTAGTACTAGGGATTGAACCCAATGGCTTTATACTAAGATATATTCCTGCCTTGTTTTTATTTTTTTATTATAAGACAGGATCTTGCCAAGTACTTTTGATCTGTTTGTCTCAGTCTTCCAGAGTGCTAGGAAGACAGCATGGGTGGGCCATTGCACTTGGATTTGACCATATTTCTAATCCATTAGGAAATTTGATTATAATATATTCTGAACCTGATCATGTTTTATCATCTCTTCTACTTCATTCATGGTTTAGGCTATCATTACTTCTAAAATTTACTGCTGGATCCACTTTCTAATTGATCTTCCCAATTCTGCTGTTGCCCCTATACAGACTTCTCTTTATGTTACTCCCACAGTGATTAAACAAGAATGTGACAGCATGTGTTCCCAGCTAACATGTTGCAGTGGATTCCCAATGTGCACAAAATACAATATAGACTCTGTACCATGGCCTACAAAGCCTTACTAATGACACCTTGCCTGTTCCCTAAGCCTCATATACCTCTTTTAGACACCTCAATATTCTGCTTTAGACATACCATCTTCTTGACATGCCACACTAATTTCTGTCTCAATCTTAATTCTTGTTCATGTTTTGGCTTAGAATATATTTCTCTGAAACCTGCATATGGCTGTGTCTTTAACATTTATCTCCCAGTTAAATGCCGACTCCTCAGAAAACATGCCATGATCACTAGTGAATCTTAAAGTTCCTTCAGCTTACTCTTGATTTTATTTTAATTTCTGTATAGGTTTTCTTGGAATCTGAAATCATTTACTAACTTTTATTGCCTGTCCATTGCAACTACAAAGTGAGTTGCTTATTGGAAAGGATTCATTATGTTCCTCTCTATACCAGTATGACCTAGAGCAATACTTGTCAAATATAAATGCTCAATAAATACTACTGATTCACAAACTAGTTTACTACTAAGTTTGAATCTCATCTTCTTTTCCTAAATTATTATGGTAACTTCATCCTGTCCTGCTACTTCTAGTCTTGAATGAATGAACTTTCTAAACAATTATCACCCTTCAAAGGATCAAAGTTCATCTCATCTCAGATTATAGGAGATTCTTTTGTCATTTGGGTTCCATCCACTTCTCTAGCCATATTTCTCATCAGTCAAATATTAATGTATCATCAATCACTTGCTTTAATTTATCAAAACATATTGTGCTATTTACAGTTGTAAGCCCTGCCTCAGTCACTCCTATTCCCTTGAAAGCTCTGCCTCATTCCCACTCTTTTCCTGGCTAATTATTACTTAATCTTCAGTCAACACTTCGAAAAACAGAATAACTTTAGGAGAGAAAAAAGCACAAAGACAATTGAGGTTTTACCTTCCTCTAAGAAGCTTTTCTAATCTCACTGGGTTTCCCTACTTTTTTTGTCCTGTAAATTTTCTACCTCTTTATGCCTTTGTATTTGTCAAGCCTGTTGCAATTCTCTTTACTCACTTTACCCATGTACAACTCTTGTATGAGATACTAGCTGGAAGGGGGTAGGCTTTTTCATTTCTGTAGCCAAAAGGGGACGTGGGAACATATTTGTAAGAACTGTTGCATGTGATTCCAGTTAAGGGCAGATTCTGTTCTGAATATAATTACTCTTAGTTATGTACACTGATACTTAAAAGAGCAATGTGAACACAACATGGAAAAAGTTTACAAATTTCAAATGGCAGCAAGTTTTAAATGATAGCTATATGCTAGATATGAATTTCATTTTGTGTCATGTAACAATTTTTCCTTTTCTGTATATGATCATTTATATTTTTATTCAAAATGTGTATGAAGAATATTAACATGCTGATTAAAACATCATGAGAAGAAGATCATATATAAGTAAATCTTATTCTGTATGCAATGAAGCATTTTTGGTTGTTCTAAATAAAAAGTGAACCTTCCTGTTACAGACTATACTGTATTTTCTGAAATAGGTAGACATAAGTTAGCATTAATAATGTTTTTGTTATAAAACAGTTTTCCCTTCATATTTTTGCTGAAATAAATTTTCTGATTGTATACATCTACTCCCAGTGTCAGTGAGGTGCTGGAGTAAGGGGAAGAGGACACCCTAGATTTAAAATTAAATGTTGATAGGCGTGTAGAACTCAAAACCAACAAAGGTTACTCTAGACTCCCCATGAAAACTGAGCTATCAATATGAATAAGCTATTTGTTAGTATAGGAATTTTTTTCCCCTCTATATATGTTAACTTTTGTCACTTTCTTTGTCATATTGTGAGACTTGCAGGTAAACAGTATTCTTCCCTCCCACCACAGGGAATCCTAGTTTCCTGTGACCTTATGTTGTTCCATAATGACTTGGGTTTGATGATGGAGCTTTTATTATAGATGATAATAATAATAGATTTAGTTAATAGCCTAAGATTACACAAATGTCAAGTTATCTTATAATCTATATTGTTATAAAAATAATGAAACTTCACCTAGTCCCCTATTTGTCTAACTTGTCTAAAGAGGGAAGTACAGATAAATTTATTCATTCTTTCAATAAATGTTTATTCAGTACACATTGAGTATTTTATGACTACTTAGTAAGCATTATGTCTTTCCTTTTTGTTCTCATATCTTTTCATATG
The DNA here is from genome assembly GCF_053883595.1 of Heterocephalus glaber. Classification (NCBI taxonomy): domain Eukaryota; kingdom Metazoa; phylum Chordata; class Mammalia; order Rodentia; family Bathyergidae; genus Heterocephalus; species Heterocephalus glaber. Next base: position 3,343,317 of record NW_028258301.1, read on the forward strand.
TTGATACATATTGCCTTATCCTGACAAAAAGTTCAAGAGCAGAAAGATTAAGATCATATTTGTCTTTGTCTAATAAGTAAACAATGAATACTTTACTATATGGTCTTAAAGGTTGGCATACTAGACTACCTTTGTAAATATAGAGTCTAAAATAGAATATATTTTTGACTTGTGTTTATAGTTTATATGCTTTAAGCCCTTTTTTATAGTTTCAGAGTATTTGCTTTTGTTTGATAGTAGGTATAATTGTATGACTTTAACACAAAAACTACAGAAATCATTCATGGAATGTTTATGGTGTGCCAAGAACAGTGCTAACACTTTGCAAATGTTCTATTTAATCCTTACAACAACACTTCCTGTAGCTACTCAGCTAGATAGATGGTCTTTGAGGTACAAAAATTTGAGTTAAAATTAAAGCTTGATCACTCAACTAATGTGTAAACTTAGACTGATCTTACCAGTTGTTTAATTCTGTGTAACAGTCAAGAATCTAAGCATGGCTTAGGTGGGACCTCTGCTTTAAGATCTCTGCTGAGTCTGCAATCAAGTGTTGGGGTCTTCTCTGAAAGCTTGATTGGGCAAGATTCTCTTCCAAGCTCACAAGGTTTTTGGCAGTTTTCAGTTCCTTTCAACCTCTTTATTTGAGACCTCATTTCCTAACTGCCTCTTAGCTGGGCATCCCTGATCAGGCAGTTGGCTTCCTCGAAGCATGAGAGCTGAAAGAGCAATAGAATCTTCTAGCAGGATGGAAATGACTATCTTATATTACTCAATTGTGTAAGTGACAGTCCATTATCTTTTTATTTGTTAGAAATAAGCAACAAGTTCCATTCATACCCATGAAGATATATTAAACAATAATATGAATATCAAGAGGTGGGGTTAACTTGGGGCCATTTTAGATTCTGTTTGCCACACTATTTAAGTCTTGGTTTATGTGATTTTTAGAAAAGAAAAATAATACTAACCTGTTATGGGCTGAATTTTGTCCACATCAAAATTATATATTGGAGCCCTAACTCTTAGTACCTCTTGTTATGACTCTAGCTAGAAGCAGGGCCTTTAAAGAGATAATTATGTTAAAATGAAGCCCTTAGCATGGGCCCTAATCCAATCTGTGTGGTGTCCTGATAAGAAGATATTAGCACACAGACAACACAAACAGAGACAGTAATGTGAGGATCTTAAGATGATTAAGTGAAATGTTTTAAGATATTAAGTGAAATAAGATCTTAAAATATTACGTGAAATAAGTCTGTCGCAGAAGGTCAGATATTTCATGGTTTCTCTAATATGAGAGACCCAATATATAAATAATTCAAAGAGCAAAATAAAAGAAATGTTAAGGAGGTAGACGCTGTAGAGATGGGAAAGGGATCTGGAGATGGGAAGATGGGTAGAGGAAGGGGAAACAAAATGATCAAGATTCAATATATGCACATATCAGTAACCCAAACTGAATATAATCATGATACATTACAAGCACATACTAATATTTTTTTTAATGACGGTGGGCGTCTATAAGCCAAGGAGAAAGCCCTTATAAGAAACCAAACCATCTGACACCTTCATCTTGTCCTTTTAGCCTCCTGATTTGTTACAAAATAACTTTGTGTTGTTTAAAACACCCATTTTGAAATATTTATTATGGCATTGCTGGCAAACCAATATTCAACCTCACAGGTTTGTTTGCTGATAAGTAAATGAGCTAACAACAGGTATATATTTGGCAAATTGTCTGGTTCAAGATGTATGTTAAATAAATATTAGCATTCAATATTTTTTACTAGTATTATTATTAATGTGAAACTCTTAGAGGACAGAGATGTGAAATAACTACATTTTTAGAGCTCATCTATTTCATTTTTCTGTTTGGTCAAGTCTATGATGGACCTCTGTTCACTATTCCCTTGAATTGAGTAAACATCAATGAGTTCTTTTTATAAACATGAACTGAGTTAGGGGGCTAGAGAAAACAGTGATGATTAAAAATATAGTCTTTGTACCTGGGAGGAGTTTACATTACTGGAGGAAAGATTCACATAAACAGAAATCTCAGGTATAATATGGTAAATTCGAAGAGATTTGCTTTGGGTACTATAGAAACCCTGGCAAGGGGTTTGGGATTAGTTTACTGGAGTAATGGACTAAAGTGATATATGGAAGGATGCATTAGTGTTCCCAGGTAGAGAAGGGGGAGAGGGTGGGTATTTCTAGCAGAGATAACAAAACATAAAAGATTTTAACATTACTAAAAGTTTATATAAACAGGAATATGACATATACTCTAGTTTTATTTTGAGCAACTTCTACCAAAGACAAGCCCCCAAACAGTAGGTAATTATTTAAGATGAGACAAAATTTGGAAGTGTGACATTCTTATACTAGTTAGTAGTGCAATATTAATTTTTCTGCTTCTTTTCATGTGTTGCATGCTGTGATGAGATGTTATGGTACACCAGCTCTTTTATGCCTGCTAGGAGGATGGACAGGAGAATTTATACTATGATTAAATCTAATGAAATCGGATCATTACAATGAGTAATATAGCAAATAGAAAATGTTTAATCAAAGATATTGTTGATAAGAAAATCATCTGATAATGTAATTTTGTTAGTAAAGTTATTGTACTTTCTAATTGTTTGAATTAATTAAGTTTATTGGTACAATTTAGAAATACATAATAATCACTTTCATCATAGGAAATTTGTACCTGTACATGATATATCTTGATTCTTACTTTTTCCCATTTCCCTCCCCTCCCTTCAACCCTTCTTTCTCTCTTTATTTACAAAAGCTTTGTTTCCATTTTATCTTTCTTTTAGTTTTTTCCCTTCCTTCCTTTACCTTTTCCTCCTCCCTAGTACCCCTTTCTATTTAAACATTTGCTTCCTATTTTGCAATATTTACTATATGTTTTGGTCTTTAATTACACTTTCAGTTTCTCACACCAGAAAAACAATGCAGTATTTATACATATGTATCTGATTTATTTCACTTAACTAGTATGGTTTCAATGCACATCAATTTACCTAGAAATGACTCAAGTTTATCCTTCTTTATGGTTGAGTAGTACTGCATTGTATATTTTTTAAAAACCACATCTTCTTTATTCATTTATCAGTTGATAAGGATTTGGGCTGTTTCCAAGATTTACCTCTTACAAATTGTGCTGCCACAAACATGGGTGTGCATATTTAGCGCTGATATAATGCTTTTAATTCTTTTGGGAAGATACCAAGAAGGGGGATAGCTAGTCAAATGGAACCTTTAGTCCTAGTTTTTTGAGGAATCTCCCCACTGATTTCCACAGTAGTTGCACCAGGCTACATTCCCACCAACAGTGAAGAAAGAAGGGTTCCTTTTCCTCCACAGCCCCACCAGAATTTGTTATTGGTTGATTTCTTCATAATGCGTATTCTTTTCTGGAATGAGATGGAATCTCAGTGCTGCTTTAATTTGCATCTCTCTACCAGTGATGTTGAACATTTTTTCATATGTTTATTTGCCATTTTTATTTATTCATCTAAGAAGTGTGTATTCATCTCAGATGCCTATTATTGGATTGAGTCTTTAAATTTAGGGGGTCTGAGTTTTTTGAGTTCTTTATATATTCCAGATGTCAGTCTTTTTTTTTTTTTTGGTACCGGGGATCGAGCTCGGGACTTTGCGTTTACGAGGCAGGCGCCAGAACCACTGAGATAAATCCCTGGCTCTAGATGTTAGTCTTTTGTCTGAGGAACAGCTGGCAAAAATTTTTCTCCCACTCTATTGGTTGTCTTTTCACTCTGTTGGTGATTTCTTTTTCTGTGCAAAAGCTTTTTAATAAGATGAGGTATCAGTTGTTGATTCTTTGTAATATTCTCATGTGACTAGGGTGTTGTACCTAAAGTCTTTGCCTACACCTGTGTCTTTAAGTGTTCTACTTATTCTCTCTTCCAGCAGATTTAATATTACTGTTTTAATATTTAGATGTTTGATCCAGTTCAATTTTAGTTCAGTGCATCGTGAGAGATAATGGGTCTAGTTTTAGTCTTTGGCACGTGTAAAGCCAGTTTTTCCAGCACCATTTATTAAAGAGGCTATCTTTCTTCCAGTGAAGTTATGTGGGCCTTTTGCCACAGATAAGGTGGCAGAGGGTGTTTGTAGTTGTTTCTGCATATTCTACTCTATTCCATTGATCCTCAGGTTTGGTTTTTTTGCCAGAATTGTGCCATTTTTATCACAGTAGCTCTGTAGTATAATTTCAAGTCAGGGATTGTGATGCCCCCTGCCTTGTCTTTGTTGCTCAGAATTCCTTTTAGTATTGTAGGTCTCTTCTGGTTCCAAATGAATTTAAGAATTGTTTTCTCTAGTTCTCTGAGGTATGCTATTGGTATTTTGATTTTGATTGCTTTAAATCTGTATAACAATTTTGAGAGTATGGCCATTTTTACTATATTGGTTCTTCCTACCCATGAACAAGGGATATCTTTCCATTTTGTATCCTCTTTGATCTCCTTTTTCAGAGTACTGTAGTTTTCAACGTAAAGATCTTTTCCTTCCTTTTTGAGATTGATTCATAAGTATTTCACTTTTTCAATGCTATTGTGAAAGGTGTAGTTTCCCTCATTTCTTTCTCAGTAAGTTTATTTGTGTACAGGAATGGTATTGATTTTTGAGTTTTGACTTTATATCTAGCTCTGTGAATGAATTTAGTTATCAAATGTAGAAATCTTTTGGTGGAGTTTTTGTGGTCTTCTATGTAGAGTATCACGTCATCTGCAAATAATGATAGTTCAATTTCCTCCTTTTAATTTCTGTTCTTTTTGTTTCTTTTTCTTGTCTAATTGCTCTGGCTAATGTTTCCAAAATTATACGAATAGTAGTGGTGATAGCAGACATCCTTGTCTTGTTCCTGATTTTAGGGTGAAAGCTTTTGGTTTTTGACCTTTTAATATGTTGTTGACTGTTGGTTTGTCATAGATGACTTGTCAGATGAAGATAAAGACCATCTATTCCAATTTTCTGTCTTTTTTATCATGAATATATGTTGCACTTTGTCAAATGCTTTCTCTGTGTCGATTGAGGTGATTATGTGATTTTTGTCATTGGTTCTGTTTATATGGTATTTTACGTTTAATGATTTTTGTGTGTCAAATCATCCCTGCATACCTGGGATGAATCCTACTTGTTATGGTGTATAGTATTCTGGATGATTTGCTACATTTTTTTCCAGTATCTTATTGAGGATTTTTGCATCTATGTTCTTTAGAGAGATTGATCTATAGTTCTCTTTTTTGCTTCTATCCTTCTCTGGTTTGGGGATCAGAGTAATGGTTGCTTCTAGGAATGACTTTGGGAGTATTGCTTTCCTTTTAACTTCATTAAAGAGTTTGAGGAGTAGTTGCATTAGATTTTTCTCTAAATTTCATGTGGAATTCAGCATGGAATCCATCAAGACCTGGACTTTTCTTTGTTGGTAAGTTTTTAATTACATCTTCAATTTCATTGACTAATATTGAGTTATTTAGAATTTCTATATCTTCTTGATTCAATTTTGGTAATTCATATGTATCCTGGAATTGGTCCATTTCTTCTGTGTTTTCCATCTTATTTGAATACAGGTTTTCGAAGTTGGTATTGATGATCTTCTTGATTTCTACAGGATCCATTGTATTTTCACCCTTTTTAGTCCTAATTGCATGGATTTGAATCTTTTCTTTCCTTTTTTTTTGTATGATTGGCTAAGGATTTATCAATTTTATTGAATCTTTCAAGGAACCAACTCTTTGATTCATTGATTGTTTTTATTGTTTTCTTAATCTCAATTGCATTAATTTCTGCTCTGATCTTTATAATTTCCTCCCTTGTATGAGCGTTAGGCTCGACTTGTTCTTCTTTTTCTAGAAATTTGAGGTTCAACATTAGGTTGTTTATTTGAGCTTGTTCTGTTTTGTTTATGTGAGTTCACCAGTGTAAATTTCTCCTGTAGAACTGCTTTGTGTCTCACAAGTTCTAGTATGTTTTAGTGGCATTATCATTTAATTGTAGAAACTGTCTAATGTCTTCTTTAATTTTATCTGTGACCCAGTGTTTGTGCAGGGTGCTATTTAATTTTCATGTGTTTAGGCAAGTTTTGTGCTTTCTTTTGCCAATAATTTCCAGTTTCATGGCACTATGGTCTCGTAATATGCATGGGATAGTTTCAACTCCTTTGCATTTACTTAAACATGTTTTATGAGCTAGTATGTGGTGTACTTTGGAGAACATTTTGGAGAAGATTGTATATTCTGATGTTGTGAGAACAGTTAAAGTAGTACAATTAACAATAATAATTACAATAGCATCAAGCACAGCCCATAAACTAACATACTGTGGTATGTATTAATTTGGTATCTTTTACTATAAGAGCAAGATCTACAGTTATATAACAAAATGCAACATCAACTAGAAACTTGTATGCTGTGAGTTTCCCCTTGTTAGAGTGATGTTACCCTGTGGGATAAGTTAAGAGCAATGGGGACAAAGCAGAGAGGTAAATGAAGTGAAATATAGTAGAAGCAAGGTTGAATGGTAGAGAATGATCACCCAAGCTTTGGGAAACTGGAGTAGAAGACAGGAGAGAAACAATTCAGGAGAAAGCAAAAAATGTTGAAGTGAACCAGAAAGACTAGTGATTATGTTCACTCTCATGAAAGTATCAAAAATTGAAGAAAGACATTTGAGAACATAAAGTAAGAATCTAAGCGACCAGAAAAAAAAACCCAGACTGAAAATGGAAAGTGAAACAAACAAACAAAACAAAACAAGAGAAGACAAAACAAGAAAATTCCTCTAGTGTCCACAGTTCTGTGGTAATGTCCAATTCAGAGCCCAAAACTCTCTTGGGTAACCCCGCCATGTCTGCAGTAGGATTAGTGCTGGGTGTGGGCAGATCTTGGCCTCCAGATGTGGGGGCTGGGCCCAGTCTTCAGCCAGGAAGTTTCCATATGTCCCTTGGTGGCCCACCCATGTTTCCTTACCCTGTTTGTCTTTGTGTCACTCTCCCACATGCTTGTCACCCTCAGACAGAGACAATCTGAGGCTGCTCCCAGTGCCATGTGCATTTCACCCGTCCCAGTCCTTGATAGCCTCCACTGGCATGTCTCTTTCCCCCTTTACACAACTTGTCACAGGACAGGCAGAGTGGTGTGGCAACACACTGCTGTCAGTACCACTGCTGCTGCCCCTGCAGAGTCAAACCAAGGCTTTTCGTTCTTGCTTCCATCTACTCTCTAGGTAGAGAAGTGCTGACTTGCCATTCGTTGTCCTCCCTCTACCCAAAGCTGCTTATATCCTGCGCATCAGTCTCCCTTTCTTGCATCTGCTGGTCACAGGGCAGGAGGGGTTGTATTGTTCCACTCACTACTTTCACCACCAACTTAGTCCCTAACTTTGTTGCTAGAGGTTCAAGCTACCTGCAAGACAAAAACAAAACAAAACAAAACAACAACAAAAAAAGCAAAACCTGTAAACCCTTGGGGAGGGAGCATTTGTTGCCAGGCAGCAGTGTCTTCTGTTTGCAGGAAGCAGCCTTTTATCCCAGATCTATCTTTTGTGGATTGAGTTTGCCACACTTTTACCTCTAATTTTTTAAAGTATTGGAGATGCAACTCAGGGTCTTCACTTTGAGTTACATCACATGTCTCTGCCCCATTTTTAAAATTTTTTACTTTGAAAGAGGGTCTCACTAAGTTGCTAGTCACTCAAGCTGGGTTTGAACTTGTAAACCTCCTGCCTCACCCTCCTAGAGTGGTGGTTGTACTTTAAATTTTAAAATAAGAAAAATGACAGTAATATAAAATATCATGGTTAGTAAATTATGATTTTATTCAGTTTTACTTATTTGGTTAAATCTTTTATAGAAAGACAGTCCTTGATTTCTACTTAATATTATTTCACTTTTTGATGTTTTATAAGCCATATGTACTAAATAGAAACTGTATTTCAAATATTGAATTTTGCTATTTTCCTGGGCTAACAACATGCAATCTTCCACCATCTCTTGATGCTGGACAGCAGCATCATGCTGCCTTTCCCAGTGAGCCATGTGATCATGAAGGTAAACAACTGCTACACTATAGTGTACTATGCTGTTAAGCTATGATGTTCAGTAGGTCAGGTATATTGAATGCATTTTTGACTTATGGTATTTTCAACTTAGGTTGGGTTTATAGGAATGTTACCCCATTCTAAGTTAAGGAGTATCTATATAGTAAGTAAAAGAGATGACAGAAGAAGAAAAGGAAGAAAAGAGCAACAGATTAAGGGCTTTTGATGAATCAGAGATGAAAAGAACATGGAGGAAAATAATAATAACATTCTTTGAGCAAGATAATTTCTCATCTTATCTCATTTAATTCTCACACCAACCCATGAATTTGGTATTGTTATAATTTCCATGTTATATCCAAAGAAGTGAGAACACAAATGTCTTCTTAATTTGACAAATATCACACTATTGGAAAAGGTTGAGTCAGAATTGTTGACATAGAATTCTGACTTCCGTGTTTTTACTCAACCTTTAAAGAAGATGAATTTGGAAATAGTTAATAAATTGTCTAATAAATCTAAGTTGTTCTTTAACAAGCTCAACAGTTGGTCATGCATAATGATTAGGCTTCTCTACACTTTAATAAGCCTGGATTTACCATCTAAAAATGGTTATACTATGCAGAAAATATATAATTAGTTATAGCTTATAATTTTGGAACTGAGATGAGAAAAGAAGGAATTCAGCAAAGGTTATAGATAGGCCAAACTAACCTCAGTGAGCTGATAATTTTGTATAACAAATGAAATGTGTTACTGATAGGTAACCCCATATAGGTTGTGACTGTATTATGGGAAGAAGACTAATAGTTATTGAACTTTTGTAAATGTATGTTATTTTACTTAACCCTCAAAATAATCTTAGAAGATTTTATTAACTCTGATATGTAAACTAGGAAACTTTGGATTTGAAGTCATTTGCCCAAAGTCCTATAATTAGGAAGTGGTAAATATGCCTGCATGGAAATGTAGATTTACTTGACTGGAAAGTTTCGTTTCTTACCACTGCACCTTGCTGTATTAGCAGTGGGTTATCTTCCTTCTTTTTCCTTGATATTGAAATCTCCCTGAGCGTGTAGCACCTTTTTATGCTTTAAGCTCTGGATTGTACTGTTAGTATTTTGCTTAATGCCCAGCACTAGTGCTTAATAAATATTTAACACATCTACCATCTAAGATTGATTTTTACAGATTTTGTTATGTTTGTATACCTCTGAGAAGGGAGAGCATGATATTTATGCAAGTACACAGTTTTTGATAGCAAAAGGGTAAATGTTCTAGGTCTTCACATGTTTACAGGTGATTACCAATGAACATAATGATAAACTATTAGGTATTCAGTAGATTATTTGTGTGCCAGATTATATGAATAAGTAATGAACATGTGCCAAGTAGATAATGTGGGGATATAGAATTTTAGAAATAGAAGGAACTGCATGGGTCATTTTATTGTCTCAGAAATAAGGAGGCATGGGATCTAGCCTCAACTTTGCCATCAAAATGGAAACTCAGTGTTTATTCAATCATTCAGAAAATATTTTTGACCTTCTATGAAGTCTGTCCTCATAGAATTTTAGTCTAATAAATCATAACTCCATTAAGGGCAGACAGTAAGATTAGATATTTATTTATATGTTTAGCCTTGGTATTTTTCACAGGCTTGGGATATGCTAAGTTCTCAAAAATGTTATTGATTGGATAAATATTATATAGCATTGCCTTGGCCAAGTCTCTTCTGTCTGGGTTTTCATTTCTGCATTGTTAAATGAGGAAATTAGATTGTATTTGAAATAGCTAAAGAATAAAGACACCTGGTTTTTCAAACTGGTCAAGTCTGAACATTAATGCTAGCTTTGCACACTAGCCCTCTCTCATCCTCAGATTCCTAATAGGTAAATTGGGGATCGAATGGGATGAAATATAAATGAGAACATATCAAAAAGTGATTTTATTTAATGCATAAAAAAGTACTTCAAAATGGTAAAGAAAAATATTTTTCTAGTTTTCTACCATTTTAATGTTATGACTCTCCTTTTACTGTTTTACAAATAAGAACCAAAGAGCGGATGGATGTAGTTTTTTATCTGCATACTATGTTTTTCTTACACATTTACTATGGCAGTAGCAAATCAGTAATTATGTTTGCAAGGTGTCATCTAAATATACAGTGAATGCTTAAATTTTGGGGGGTACCAAGGATCGAACTTGGGTCCTTGTGCTTGCGCAGCAGGTGACAAAACCACCGAGCTAAATCCCCAGCAGTGCTTAAATTTTTAAAAATGCATTTCATTGAAAGGCACGTTGCCATTACTCTCCTCAAAATATCCCCCCCCCCACATACACTTTGAACACACTTATTCCATCAATCTTGCTACTTTCTGAAGCAGTTCTGGCATTCTTCTTTAGTGAGTGTCTTTACAAGATATTATAAAAAAAAAAGTACAGTGAATGCTGTTGCCAAGTGCCATCCAACATAAAGGCAGGTTTGTGAAAACATTACACTGTGTCTTCACCTGTCTTATTCTCCAGATCTGCCAATGTATGACTTCTGTCTCTTTCCCAAAGTCAAAGTGACCACGAAAGGTATTTTGAATTGATTCAGGACATAGGGGGAGGCACAACAGCACAACTATAAATAGGAAAAAGACTTCCAAAACTGCTTCAGAAAGTGACAAGAATGTTGAGGTAAATGTGTTTGAAGTGATGGAGACTATTTTGAGAGAGATTAAAGGCAATATGTCTTTAACTATAACAGATGTTTCTTTTTATATATTATTCACTATATATCATGCCTCCCAAGGAAGGAATTGGAAGCAATGCACAAGTAAATTAGTTTACATACCTATGGCATGTTGAAAGGAGACCAACAATTTCACACCCTTTACTGGCTGATACATCTTACCTCTGCCCTGGCTTTAATCACAATAACCAGTTATTAGGAAAACTCCATTATATTTCAGAGCTCTATTGCTAGTTTGTTAGCTCTCCCACAGTAATCTCTTCTCTTCCTTTCTGAAGGGCCTGAATGTGCTGTTCTTCTATTTACCTTACTTATTCTAAGCTTAAGTCTTGAGACATTTTGCTTCTTTACACAAACCATTAGATGTCCTTTCTCCTTCCTGGAATGTAGTTTCTTGTTTCTTGAGAGCTTGTTTGCAGATTCTAGCAGGGGAGCACAGCTACTCTACTCTTACACATCTGACCAAGGAAATGGTCCTTCTCTATCAGGGAAGATTGTCTGTCCTCTTCCACTGAGCATGCAGCTTCCTGAGGGAAGCATATGGAGTGGTGAGGGAGGAAGGGAACCCCCATCTGGCCAGTCAGATCAGCTGAGTAAACCCTGGTGATCAATGGGGTGACAGATGTCATAGCCAGATTGCCCTCACATCTAGTTCTTGTTTCTTATACCCATAGCAAACATAATCTAAAACGTAAGGTTTCCTGGTGACAGATTATCTTGAGTGAAGGGAGAGCAGAGACATGATAATCTGCCACCAGGAAACCTGTCAGTGATACCCATAGTCAAGTGAAAAGACAGGGTAGTAAGGCCTAGAGAAGGGTCTATAATTAAGGTTATCTGCCAGTGAGTTCGTTACTGTTTCCACCAACCAGGCTAATACTCTTCCCAACATCCATAGGAATGGCAAAGGAGATGGTATTATTTTGGAGAGTTTACTGAGGAGAATATATGTAAGCTGACTTTGGGTTTGGGGCATGGCATTGTGGAGTAGGGGTCTTACTAGAGTGGGACAGTGCTGCCAGTGGACAAGCATGAGCAAAGACTCATGAAGCTCTGTGGCTGAGTTTTGTTACAAAATGAAGTTTGCCTGTCATTCAATTTTTTTCCTTGTTTATGTCAGCCAGTGGTGTTTGGAAGAAAGTCATAATCATATGCAAATTACCTGGTTACTTTGCATCTAGCAAGCCAAGATTGAAGGTGTTCAGAATTAGAAATTCTAGCTCCTAAAGTTGTTGAACTGTTTCTTAAGTAATAACAATAGCTCTGGATAGATAATTGAGGGCCCATTGTGATTCAAGTACAGTGCCAGATACTCTTTATTCACTGTCATATATTATTTTCATACAAACTCTATAACATGTAAGTTTTATTCCTATTTTACTGAAAGGAAACCACATTTAAATAGATATTTGATTTGTCTTTTGTTTAATATGATTCAAGCCAAACATTAGGTAGAATTGTTTTCTTGGTGTATTCTCCAAATGTGTTTCTTCTATAGCTTGGTATAGTAGAATTATTATATCATAAATTTGAACTTCCTCCAGTAGAATCATTGTAATAAGAAAAATATGAAGCCAACTTCTTAATTATGCTGAGAACTTAAGAACTTAAAAAGATTGGATTTAGTTTATCATTATAGAAGGCTAAGAACTTAAAAGGTGTTTAAAAGAAATTTAGTAGAATGATTACAGTGATACATAAATATCACTGTACATTAAAGAATTATGCCCATTCTGGGTAATAGAAGTTAGTTAAAATATAAAGAAAACAAAATATTGTAAGTTGCACAATTAATATGGTTTTCATTTATTGTTTTCTTAAATAAAAGATACATTTCTGACTCCTTTCCACTTTTATTTTCCAATCTGTTTTTTTCTACAACTCAGTTTCTCTTCATTGTTATATACTACTTTTTTTTTTTCTTTTTGGTACCTTGGATCGAACTCAGGTACTTGCACTTGCGCAGCAGGCGGCGAAACCACTGAGCTAAATCTCCGGCCCTCATTGTTATATAATATATATCCTTTTCCTAACTTCTGGTTGTAAAATTAAACAACATTTATGGAATATCTCTTGGGTGCTGGGCCTTGTGCTAGGTTCTAGGATTTAGCGATGGACAAGAAGTTATTCTGTTTAGTTATAACATTCTAAAATACTAAGTAAAAGGGATCAATACATCCACAATAACCATAAAAAATTCCAAGTGTTACAGTTGTTGAGTTGTTAGATTGTAGGAGACATAGGGATAGAAGTTATTACTTTTGCCTGGAGAGATCAAGGGAATTATCTAACACAGTAATTGACATTTGAACTGGAAATTGAAGAATAAATAAGATATGGCCTGTTGGAAAAGTAAGAAAAGAACCATCCAGACATAGGATGTAACATGCGGACATAAAAGAATGAAAGAATGGTTCATTATAGCATAGTTAGTGTATCTGGAGAAAGTAAAGCAAGATTAATCCAGGGAAGTAAATTGTTACCAAATTGAGAAAAGGTTTTAATTGCCAAAATTATGTGTTATTCAGAAACACTTTTTTCTTGTCATATTTAATCTATTTTGTGATAGTTTGTTTTCAGTATTAATTTCTTTCCCCAATTTTAAAATTTATTTTAATTTTAATTCATACATATTTGCAGTAAATAATAGTGACAATCCTAGTGGTGAATTGGTAAATGTACATAATACATCTCAATTCTTTTCTTCTTTTCTTTTTTTTTTTTTTGGTACTGGGGATTGAACTCGGTTCCTTGCGCTTGCCAGGCAGTCAGCAGAACCACTGAGCTAAATCCCTGGCCCTTCAATTCTTTTTTTCATCCCCTTTCACACTTCTTCCTCAACCCTTCCTCTGTGCTGTGATCTTGTTCCCTTTTGGAAAAGATCTATTTCCTGTTATTTATCTACCTCTATTTATCTTTTGAGTTTCCATATAAGAGAAATCATGTGATATTTAAGTGTGTGTGTTTTATTTATTTCACTTAACATTATGGTCTCAAAGTGCATCCATTTTCCTAAAAATAACTCAGGGTTTTTCTTCTCTATGGCAAAATAGTATTCTATTGTGTATAAACACATTTTCTTTATACATTCATCTGTTGATGGACATATTGTCCATTTCCACGATTTAGCTATTATGAATTGTGCTGCTATAAACATGAGTATGGATTATATCACTGTAATATAATATCTTTAACTCTTTTGGGAAGATACCTAGAAGGGGAAGGTTGAGTCAAATGGAGTATCTAGTTTTATTTGAGGAATCTCCATACTGATTTCCATAGTGATTGTACTTACTAGTTTCCATTTCCACCAATAATGTGAATGGGTCCCCCCGCAACCACAGCCTTGGCATTATTTGATTTCTTATGGTAGCCGTTCTTTGTGGAGTAATATGGAATCTCAGAGTTGCTTTAATTTGCATTTCTTTCAAGGCCAGAGATGTTGAACATTTTTTCCTGTATTTATTAGTCATTTGTACTTCTGAAAAATGTCTTTGTCCACTTTTTTGATTGTTCCTTTAATTTTGGGAGGTCAAATGTCTAATTTTGGGATTTTTTAGTATATTTTAGATAATAATCCTCTGTCTGAGGAATAGATGGAAATTTTTTTTCCCATTCTGGAGGCTGTTTATTCCCTCTGCTGGTTGTTTCCTTCTCCGTGCAGAAGCTTTTAAACTTGATATAATCCCATTTGTTGATTCTTGATTTTATTTAATATTTAGATCTTTGATCCATTTTTAGTTTAGTTTAGCACATGTTGAGAAGTATGAATCTAGATTCAATCTTATGCAGGTGGATCCCCCATCTCCCCAACACAACTTATTAAAGAGGGTGTCTTTCCTCCAGCATGTATTTTAGGTCCCTTTGTTAAAGATCAGATAGCTAAATGTGCCTGAGATTTTTTGGGCATTCTATGTTCTTTTCCATTGCTCTACATATCTGCATTTGTGCCAGTACAATGCTATTTTTTATATCATTGTAGCTTTGCAGTATAACTTGAAATCAGCTATTGTGATGCCTCCTGCTTTGTTCTTGTTGCCCAATATTGCTGTTGCAATTCTGGGTATATTCTGATTCCACATAAATTTTAGATTATTTTCTCTAGTTTCATGAGGAATACCATTGGTATTTTGATTAGAACTGCATTAAATCTGTATATAACTTTTGGAAGTATGGCCAATTTTTTTTTTTTTTTTTTGGTACCGAGCATTGAATTCAGGACCTTGCACTTGGGAGGCAGGCAACGGCACCACTGAGCTAAATCCCTGGTCTGGAAGTATGGCCATTTTGACAATATTGGTTCTGCCCATCCAGGAACGGGATATCTTTCTGTTTTCTGGTGTCCTCTTTAATTTTATTTCAAGTACTGTACTTTGTGTTGTAGAAGTCTTTACTTCTTTAGTTACATTAATTCCTATATATTTCATTTTTCTTGATGCTATTGTGAATAATACTTTCCTAATTTCTTTTTCAGTGAGTTAATTATTGGTATGGAAGAATGCTATTGATTTTTTGTGATTTTGTATTTGACATATTGCTAAATTTGATTATTAATTCTAGAAGTCTTTTGGTAGAATGTTTTTGGATCTTCTATGTAGAGAATCATGTCCTCTGCAAATAACAATAAACTGACTTTTTCTCGTATACATATTCTGTTCATTTCTTTCTCTTGACTGAGTGCTCTGGCTAATGTTTCAAATACTGTATTGAATAGGAGTAATGATAGTGGATATTCTTGTCTTACACCTGATTCAGGGGTGAAAGGTTTCATTTGTTTTCCATTAATGCAATGTTGGCAAGAGGTTGTCAGAAATGACTTTTATTTTATGAGATAAAGTTTTTCTATTCCTGTTTTCTTCAGGCTTTTTTTTTAAAAATCATGAATGGATGTTGTATTTTGTCAAAAGCTTTTTCTAGATCTATTGAGATGATCATGTTATTTTTCCCTTCCTTTCGTTTATGTGGTATGTTACTTTTATTGCTTTACATATGTCAAACCATTCTTGTTCTGGGATGAAGCCTCCTTGGTCATGATGTATAATGTTTTTGATAATTTGTTACATATAGTTTGCCAGTATTTTGTTTAGGATTTTTGTGCCTATGTATGTTAAAGAGATTAGCCTGTAGTTCTCTTTTTTGAGTGGATCCTTTTGGAATGAGGGAAATGTTAGTTTCCAGAATTGAATTTAGGAGTACAAATTCCCTTTCAGTTTCATCAAAGCGTTTGAGAAATATTGACATTATATCTTCCCTGGCATTCTTTTAGGATTCAGTAGTGAATCCATCAGGTCCTCAGTTTTTCTTAATACATTTTTTTAATGCTTCCATTTTATTGCCTATTATTGGATTATTCAGGGTTTTTATTCTTTGTTGGTTCACTTTTTATAATTCATTTATATCTAGGAATCTATCCATTTCCTCTGAATTTTTCAATTGATCAGTGTACAGTTTTTTAAATAAGTTAATAAAAATATTTTGATTTTGGTGGTGTTACTGTGTTTTCTCCTTATTTGTAATTGCATTAACTTGGGTCTTTCTTTTTCTTTTCTACTCTGTCCTTTTTTTTTTTTTTTTTTTTTTTGGTAAGTTTGGCTAAGAGGTCATATACTGTGTGTATTATTTCTTTGATTGAGTCTTTCTTTTTAACTTATTTTCATTATTTTCTGCTCTTCTCTTTTTAATTTTCTTCCTAGTACTCACTTTGGATTTGGTTTGTTCCTGGAATGACATAAATAATCACTAGATTATTTATTTGAACTTGGTCTGTTTTTCTGTTGTGGGCATCCTCAGGTGTAAACTTCCAAATTAGGACTACTTTCATTGTGTCCTATAAATTCTGGTATATTGTATTGGCATTTTCTCTGATTCCAAAAAGTAATTTTTTCCTTGATTTTTTTTGTGACCCATTGATTATTGAAGAGTGTGTTGTTTAATTTCCTTGTGTTTGCCTAACTTGCATGGTTTCTTTTTCTGTTGATTTCTATTTCTTTGTGGTATGATCTAATAAAATGCATGGGTTAATATTGATTCTTTTGTATTTTCTTAAGCGTGTCTTACAGGCTAGTATGTGTTCTATTGGAGAAAGTCCTATGCACTGCTGAGAAGACTATGTATTCTGTTGTTGGTTAGAACACTATGGATATTTATTATATCCATTATTTCAAATGTTTTATTCTACTCTTATATGTTTTGTCTATTTGATCCATGTGTTTGTGGTAGTGGGGTATTGAGGTCCCCAGCTGTAATTGTGTTGATGTTTTTCTGATCTATTACACCCAGTAGTATTTTTTTAAAGTTGAGTGGATCAGTACTCAGTGCATGTATGTGTATAATCATTATCTTTTCCTTAAAGTGTTCCCTTAACTAAAATATAATGATCTTCTTTAACTCTTCTGAGTAGTTTTGTCTTGAAAATCACGTTATCTGAAAATAGGATAGTGAGTTTTTCTTGCTTTTCCAGTTTCCATTTTCCCTTCTTGATTTTTAGTCTATGGTTTCCTTTTAGAGTTAATTATGTTTTTTCTATACCACATACCATTGGATTTTGTTTCCTCATTTGCTAATCTGTGCCTTTTGATTGGGGAATTCAGACCATTCACATTGAGAGTTATTACTGAAAGTTATTGACTCATTCCTATTCTTCTATTATTTTTGTTTTGTTGATTCTCCTTTTTTCCTTTTCTGTTTAACTTCTGACTCTGCTTGGTGTATTCATTCTGTTAGACTTTGGGGCACTTTTGGCTTCATTTTTTCTTTCTAAAATATCTCTGAGAATTTTTTTTTTGAGTGCTGGTTTTATGGTCTTGAATATCTTAAGGTACACTTTGTCATGGATGTGTCATTGTTCTCTATCATTTATGAATTGTATTTTTTCTTGATACATCAATGTAAGTTAGAAGTTGTTTTCTTTTAGAGTTTGACACACTTCACACTCTTCTGACCTTTAAAGTAATGTTGAGAAGTCAGTCTGCTGTAGTTCTAATGGTTTGTTCTCACAAGTGTTTCATTGCTTTACTGTAACAGCTTTTAAAATTTTGTCTTTGTGTTAGATTTTTGAGATTTTTCACTGATATTTTATGGAGAGGTTCTTATCTGATAGTGGCTATTTGGAATTCTGTATGCCTCACCTTATCTGTGTGTTAAATTCTTTTCCCATATTTGGAAAGTCTTTTGCTATTACTTCTGCAAAGAAGATTTTTTACATCATTTGTGCCCTCTTCTGATTTTTCACTAATTCATTTATTCATATCATCTCTAGCAGATGTTAGATCCATTTTTCAGGTTCTCTGGTTGTTTTACCAGTATCTCTGAGTAACTGTTCACCAAAAGCAGTCTTATCTTCCAGTTTTGACACTCTGCCCTCACAATGGTCTACTGCTGCCCATATTTTCAATGGAATTTTTAACCTCTGGATTTCTGTTTAGTAACTTTTCATGGACACTTGTTTGCTAAACTGATCTCTCATATTTTGTGTAGTTTTCTTTTGTTCTCATTTTCATTAATGTCTTCTGTAATCTCATAGATTGTTTTATTAGTTACATTATCTGTATAGTTATGATGTTTTCTGCCTAGCTTTATGGCATGTGGTTTTGTGAGGTGCCCACCTTGCTTTAGAATCTCTTTTATCTGTACACCTCAGTCTGTTGCAATCGTCTATCTGAGGTGTGTCCTCTCTCATTTTGGTAGATGTGAAAAGCTATCAAACCACTGGTCTTTGTGCTAGATGTAGACAGCAGAGCAGGGGTTCAAATAGACTGCTGGACTTAATACCAGCACTTTCAGTTCACTTCTGAAAGCCACACAGGCCAGGCTTGGTTTCTCACCACAGAGGTCAGGATGCCTATACCCTCATGTCCTGAGCTTTAACTTCTCAGGGGCTCTATGTCTATCTCACACCCTCTCCAATACTGTCCCGCGTGGCTTTCTTTCACCCAGTCACTGTGGTAGGGTAACTCTACAAACCCTGAAGAGAAGTTGTGCTGTAGTTTTTCTGTGGCTAAGTCTTAAACAATTAGCCCCTACCTGAAATTGCTCCTGATTAAACTTTTTCAAATATGGTGGATGCTGCATTGGGTTTCTTCTCCAACTCTAGCTTGCAGTGCAGAATGAGTCACTTTTGGAATAAAAACTTACACTCTATTTGTAGTTTACAATAGCTGTGAGTTTTTCTTGGATCTATTGTGGGTGTGTTCATTTTTCCCCTCTGGAGTTGGTGACTCTCTGGGCTTACTTTCTGTAAGTGTTGACATAGTTTAAAATTAGTCTGGTTGGTTGGTCAATGTCTCTGCTCTTTTCTTTCCCTCTTGATTGATGACTCATAATAACGATTTTTAAAAGTTCAAATTCGAAATCATGCAAAAATATTTGCCTTTGTTTTTTTGTACAGGAGATTGAACCCAGAGGTGTTCTGCCACTGAGCCCTGTCCCCAGCTTTTATTTTTATTTTGAGAAAGAGTCTCTGCTATGCTTCTTGGTTGGTACTTGAACTTTCTATCCTCTTGCCCTAGTCTCTCTCAGTATTAGAATTAGAGGTATGTGCCACCATGCATGGCTTTCCTTCAATTTTTTTATTCATTCAATTTATTGGTACAGTTTAGGTGAACATTATGATCACATTAATCTTAGGGAATTTGTACCTGTACATGATATTTCTTGCTGCTTCTTTTTTTCCCATTCCCCTTTCCTCCCTTCCTCCCTTCAACCCTCCCTATCTGCAGAAGCTTTGTTTCCATTATTTCCTTTGTTTCTTATTTTCTTTTAGAGCCATGATTCCTAATATTTTCCCCCATAAGAATCATCCACTCCAAATGACTGGCTTACTTAGTTTCTCCTCAGTGTGAGTGTGTTTCTCTTATGTCTCACTTGTGCTACTCTGTACACTTGAAATTCTTTAAATGCTTCCTCCTTATCCTTTACTTTTCCACATATCATCTCATCCTTTAGTTAAAGTCATGTAGGTGCCCTCAGACCTCTCACAGGCTTCCCTCATCTTTTCTTTGTTGACCGTCACTGGAAGCCACACCAAAGAAAAGCAAGGCCAGAAAAATCAGATCTGTTTCTGAAGGTTTTATATTAATACGAGGCTTTTGGGTATGGGTCCAGGGAAGCTTGTTATATAGATCACCTCCTGAGGAATCAGGAGGAAGAATTTAAGAAGTACAGTAGAAGATTCAAAGGCTGAGGGAATCAAAACTACACATCACTAGTGTGGAGGATATAGCCAACACAGAAGGACATTAAATAAATGTAAAAAGACTTCCAGGTAGGTGATTCAAGTGTATGTATTGCTTGGCTCAGGAACCAAAGTAAACAAACCCTGAATATACTGAAGTTCCTTACATTATGATCCAATAATATGTTCTTAAAATCACTTTTTGAAAGTAATTATATGTTGTAGAAAATCAGAAATACAGGTAATCAAAAAGAAGCAAAACACTATTAATCTATTATTTACATATAATTGCTAATGTTTTAGTAGCCTTGCAAATTTAAATATATAAAATCAAGGGTATACTGTGTTATTAATAATTGTTTTTTCCCTCAAATTTTCTGTTATCAGTATCTTCTCATTGCAACAAATAAACTTTTACATCATAACTTGTTAATGACTGTATAGAATTATTTGATAACTAAACATCATTTTTGAATTATGTTAGATTATTTATGATTTTATGTTAGATTTTTGCTAGAAGCAACTCTCTACTGAATCATCCTTATGTAACAGTACTTATGTACATCTTTAATTATTTCCTAAGATAAAATCCTAAATGTATAAATGCTAGGCCAAAGGATTTATTTTTAAAGCAATAAACATATGTATTGTTGAATTTCTCTGTATAAATGTTTGTATCAATTTATACTCTCACCGTGTACTACCTGAAAATAATGATCTAGATCCTTGACAACAATGTAAATTATTCTTTTAAACCTTTACTAATTTTTTAGATGAAAAAGTTTTTTATGCTTTAAAAAATTTTTGTATTTACTTTGTTATTAGTGAGTTTGGCTATTTTTTAAATTGAAGTTTACATTCTTTTGGTAAATTGTGCATTCATGATTTTTACTCATTGTGACACTAGTGGTAATTACTAGTTTGACTTCATTTTCCTTCCTGTGTAAAAAATAATCTTCCAATCTATGTGCGCAGTGTTTGATGAAAAACTATTACAGACTTTTTTTTTTTTCTTTTTTTTTTTTTTTTTTGGTACTGGGGATCAAACTCGGGTCCTTGCTCTCTATTACAGACTTTTATGCAGAGTTGAAAAAATAAGAATTACATAAATATAAAATTTTTAGACTGTTTCATGATCCTAGAAAACAAACACAGTCTGGGCTGGGGATTTAGTTTAGTGGTGCCACTGCCTGCCAAGGTCCCGAGTTCAATTCCCGGTACCAAAAAACTCCACAAAAACCAACAAAAGCTAACCCTAATCTTTCAAAACTCAGTGGACCATATATGTGTGGTTCTATTCCTAGATTCTCTGTTTTATTCCAATGATCTATATGTCTTTCCTTACACCAACACTGCCTTGATTACTGTAGCTTTAGAAGAAGTCTTAAAATTAGGTACTAAACGTCTTCCAACACTGTTTTTTGTTGTGGTTGTTGTTTTTTTTTTTTTAACTTTTCTAGGTCCTTTGTACTCCTACATAACTTTTAAATTTCAATATCCAATTCTTCATTTATAGCATGTATACACAGACCTGAATTTTTATCTATACCTTGTGTTTTCTAATCCTGCTAAATTCAAATACAAGTTCTAGGGGCTCCTAGATATTTCTTAGTATTTTCTCTGTACATGATCATTTCATCTACATAAAAAGATTTTACTTCTGCCTTGCCAATCCTATCCTAACTGTGTCATTATAGTGCCAGACTATTTTGGTTTCAAAGTTTAATGGATAGATGAAGAATAAGCATATCTGCCCTTGTTCCCCACCTTAAGGAAAAGCATTGTATCTTCTCCATTCATATAAGGCATTCTCCCTGGAAGTATGGAGTACATGTCTTTAATCTGTTGAGAAGGTTTTGTTCTACTTCTAGTCTCCTGATAGCTTTTACCATGAAGACCTGTAGAATTTAGTCCAATACTTTTTCTCCAACTAGTGACAGGATCATATGGTTTTTTCCTTTCCTCTGTTAAAATGATGACTTTTGGGGGTGGATCTTCCAATGCTGAACCAACACTGCCATCCCTATAACAAAACCACTTTCTACATCCTGCCAGATCTGACTTCTAAGAGTTTGTTTTGTTAAACAAATTTCTATCTATGTTCATACTTTTTTCTTCTATTATCTTTATCCAGTTTTAGGATTAGCCCAATGTTGAGTTCCTAAAATGAGGGGAGAAGTGTTCCTTCCTTTTTCGACTTTAATTGTTTGATATAATTTATCAGTTAAAATGTATATGAGCCTGCTGTTGTCATATAGGTAGGTTTTCAAGCTAGGAATATACTTTCTTTAATAGGTGCTATATAAAATGCTAAATTTTATATCTCCTCCAGAGTTAGTTTCATTAATTTGTCTTCCAAGGTACTTCTTAGAAGTTGTCAAATTTATTTCAAAACAGATTTTTGTAATATGCTTTCTATATCCTTTTAAATTCTGTAAAACCTGTGATAATGTCTCCTAGATCTTGATATTGTAATTTTAAAAATGTATAATTGATATTGTGTAGCTGGAAGAAAAGGTCTAAAGTTGCAGAGGAAGTGGGAGGGGTTGAAGAAAAGAAAAAGGGAAAAGATAAAAATATGAGAAAAGGAAAAAAAAGGAAACAAAGTCTTTGCAAATAGGGAAGGGTGGAGGGGGTGAAGGGAGGGCAAGGAAAAGGGAAAAAAAGGAAAAAAAGTTGATAAAAGCATCAGTAAAAGAAAATGAATACCAAAAATATTAATAGCAGATAGAAATGCAGTACATAAATGTTATATAATCATTTTTTATATATTTTGTTAGTATTTCTTTATTTTCTTGTTTTTTTTCTTTGTAAATATTCTCTGTTGTGCTATTCCTGAAAATGTTCTTTAGTTAAATCAGGTGTATAATTATTTTCTTTTAAACTGTCTGGATTGGCCTTCTTAGAATTTTTTTCGCATAATTATATGAATAGTCAGAATTTTTTTTCTAATATCGGTGTGGTTATTTCTTACATTTCATTCATTATTACACTTATAATTTGTACTGATACTGTGTACAGAACAAGCTAGAGTTCTAACATATTTTTTCCCAAAACATTTAGTAAGATATTCTTAGCCATCATTGATTAATCTATCCTTTGCCAACTGTTTTCAAATTATATCTTTTAATATATTAAACTATTTTCTGTGTGTAGGTTAGTTTATGTATTTAATACTCTGTTTTATTGAACTGTGTGTTTGTTCATTTAATGTTCCACTTTTTGTGCTTATAAAAGTGTCAATATCCATAAAGGAAGGGCATTTCCTTATTCATTCCAAACTGCTTTATTTCTTATATTATTTAGTCACCCCTGCTCAGGACCAGACAGTCAAAATAACAGCCATTCAACCAAAATAAGGCATTGGATTATTTTTACTGGGATCCTAGGCCAGGAAATTTTACAGGTACCAAAGGTATAACCTGGTTTCCATTACCTTGTTGAGTTATTGACTTGTTATCCAAACTTTGACAATTTAAAGTTATATCTGTCTCGTAACTCTTCTTATGTTTGTAAAGAGGAATTCGGCTTATTTCCAATTATAGTAACACTTTAAATACATATCATTGATTCAAAATGTAAAGATTTTTATGATTCTCCATTTAAGTAACTTTTTTTTAAACTCCATCATCAGTACTGGCCACTTCATGGTATAATTTGTTGGTTACAGTATCTTGAAGACTGAAATGTGACCTTTGTAACAAAGTAGGTCAGATTTTGCTAGATTAGGTAGAGATTCTCACAGGGAGAGTTTAGCTTCCTAACCCCTTGCAAGGTCCTTCTCTGTCTGGAAAGGTCTTCCTTTGCAATCAGGACTTTCAGATCTGTTGGAGCTAGGAGGGGTTTTTCTCTGTCTCGGAAGGTCATCCTTTTTGAGCAAATGTTATCATCAATACCCGACACAAAAAACAGAATGTCAGTATTTTGAGTCATGTTTGGGTCATGCTCTTCACTTGAGTGAAGACTTTTCTCTCTCAAGTAAAGCGGTCAATTTAAACTAGGTATTTGGTTTGGGGAGGGGCATATTGTCTGTAGCAGTGAAATTGGTAATAATGTGGGTGTAGAGGAGGGGTTGGTGGGTTTATAGATCTGTACTTTTTAAAAATCTATGTACAGTGGTGAATGAAATCTGTTTTTCATTATTATTATTACTTTTCTGACATCATTTTACAGAAATACACTATATTCTATATAAAGAACATCATTATCTTAGACATATTGTAGCATTTTGATTTCCATTCTGTGTTCATAGTTATTTTCTGTCCTGTGATTTCTTTTTTATAAAATGGTGATGATGCCTACTTCACAGGGCTGTTGTGAAGATTTAATGAGTTAACAAATGTAAAATAAAAGAAAAATGCTTTTTAGTCAATGCCCAAAAAATGGATAAATCTGTAATTATACTTAGAAAGTCCGTAGAGTGATATAAAAATGACAGCTCTTTAGATACCCTAGAACATTCCCTTTCATGAAATACCAAAATCTATAGATTCTGTGCTTTACCTCATCTCTAAGCTTAGCACTCAGTTTTATTCCATGCTTGGACAGCTAGTGTGGAGGGCTAGTCATACCAGAGGGTAGGTGCCTAGGAATATGTTTTCCTTAAAGGTTAAGGTGAAGCAAAATCAGAAACTCAGCAGAACAGCATCTCAGGGAATACATGGATTCTGAAACAGGCAAGCATGGGCTCAAATATCATATAGGATCATAAAGAAATTTATGATATATCAATGAGACACATGGACATCTGATAAAATGGTCACAGTAGTGATAATCATCGAGGGTTGAAGAGATTAAAATAAAGTTAGCAGAATAAATTGGAAACTCCAACACTAAGAAAACTTTGGCCTTTTAATCCGGAACCTTAAAATATTTTTAAGTAGGAAGACACTTCAGTAATTATCCAATCCAAACCCTTAGGTAATGTTTGAAGCTCCTCTTTGAAGCTAGTGAGAAATGATAATGGCAAAAAGAAAACAGGAATAAGTATAAACAGACTGAAGACTACTGAAAAAGGACCATTTTTTGAGTTGTAGTGAAAAATTTGGATAATAACCAGGATTAAGCATTCGTATTGATTTGCTTTCTGAACTAGTCAGGCAAGGAACATGACAAAATTTAAAGTTACACGCTAATTTCAAAGGGGCATAATTAGAAGGGACAATGGAAACCCATAACTCAGGCTGAAGAATAGTAAGAACTTGAATTATGTCTTTGTGTTGCATGCATGTGTGTGTGTGTGTGTGTGTGTGTGTGTGCGCATAAGTGTAAATTAGGAAGATAAAGCATGAGCAGAATAAAGAGGGTCAAAGGGCATTAAGGTTGGAGAAAACCAGCTGAGGGATCCACAGCTTCTAGGACTTAATGAAGACAAGATTGGTGTGTGAGAGTTGGAAAACTAAGAGAGCTTTGCTGTGGAATGACAGGAACAATAATGCATAAGAAGAGCATAATAGGTGCGTATTCTAATAAATTAGATAATTGTTCAAGGAGTACAGAAAATCTGCTGTGGATCTTCCTGAACTCATAACAGTATAAAAAGGGCACTATGCCTATGCACCATGGAATGGGAATAACAAAGTACACATAGGCTTCCAAATGCACAGATCTGGGTTTGAATATCTGTGCCACCACTTGGTAGACATGTAATCATGGTAACAGTGGAGGGTAGGTGAGGTAACATTCTTAAAGTTTCAAAGAAAATGACTGGAATATAGTTAGTGGTCAGGAAAGAATAATCCTTCATTCCCTTTCAATATATTTACCTATATGCAGTTGAAGGTGAAAGCACTTGATAAAATGACCCACTGACTTTTTCTGCCTTCAAGAATGCTACAAAGTCACGGTCTTCAGTTGAAGTAGTATGGAATTCAACTCTAATTCAGGATATTACGTAACTAATTTTGTATTTACTTGAACAATAAGCATAGAAGGGATTGGAAGAAGTAGTAAGTAAATATTTCTAAGCAACTTGAAATTCAAATTGCACTGACTTGTTACATAGTAAAAGAGTGTGATCTTTGGTATTGTAATCTGTTAATTTGAACTTCCTCTTTCCTATCCATATCATTTTGGATTATGTAATAATCAGGATAATCTAAGCTACCATCCAGCATATCATAATAAAAGTTTATTTCCAAAGCATGCGCTGTGTAATAAGCATGGTTTTAGGTACTGATTATTAACTAAAAAGGTAAACAAGATCTTATCTTCATAGTCTACTGCATGTTGCTTGCAGATAGAGTCCCTTTGGCTGGGTTGAAAGGCATCATAAAAATTAAGAAAATGGATTTGCTGTCTTTGAGAGCTAATTGACAGAGAAATGAGGCTACAGTGAAGAGGAAGTAATAAAATGGGTTGAGGGTATAGCTTGCTTGCCTAGCATGAAGAGGACCTGGGTTCAATCCCAGCACTGAAAACACACACACGCTCCATTCTACAGAGGCTAGCTTTGATTTCCTTTGTAAAGTCCAAGTGTATATACCTTTGTCTGTAAATTGCAATTTTGGCTAAAACATTAGAGTGTTTATGTGGGGTTTTTGGAGGATACTGTGAAATAATACTTACATGTCCTCTTCTATCCTTCAAATGTCAGAGCTTCCTATGGGAACAGAATAACCAGTAGTGTGCTATCATAAGAAATCTATGGATATTTGAACAATACATACTTGAGTTACAGGTACTCCTTTCATCTCTTCATATATGTGTGGCTTTGATAAATTATAGAACTTGTCACAACATCATTTTATTACCCTTAACGTAGGGATGATAATAACTATATCAAACATTACTGTGAAAAATAGAATATCATATAAATACTACATATCTACAAAACAACTAGAATTGTGTCTGATACTAAATAGGCACATCATGAATTGTAGTTATTATTTTCTACTTGAAAAAAGTCATACCTGTTTTAGATTTGTGACTGACCCACAAAAATCCTTTGGTTATTCTCAGTTTTCATTTCTAATCTTTGGAATATGAAATTGTTGCTAGAATAGAGTTGTATTTGTTTCTCATCCTTTTGGTACACTAAAAAGAATGGATATATACATTTTCCAGTTTGGAAGTGACCCTACAGGTAATGTAGCTAAATATTTGCAAATGAGGAAATACAGATCCAGTGATAAAAAGTGATTAATGTCACAAAACAAGCGATCCAGACTTAAGGGAAGCCTAATGCACTGCTCTTTTGTAGCTCAGGGCTTCATGTCAGGAACATATGTAGATATTTAGATGCTAGAATTTCTTTTTTCTTATCCCATTCAGTCACACTGCAGTGACACCAAAAACCTCTAACTTGATGCAAAATCAAAATACTAACCCATATGGAGTTTTGAGGCAAACTGCAGAAATAGAGGAAGTAACACATGTGTGGTGAGAAATTCTGTCAGTGCACGAATCTTCTGGCTAGGTATTCACCTTGGTGTTTATATATTTATTAGGCATTTTTATTTACCCTATTTTATAGATGAGACAACTGAAGCAAAGGGTAATTGAGTAATTTGTCTAATCACTTTACCAATATGGGTTAGATCCAGGATTTGAATCCAGATATTTGACACTGCAGCTTATATTCTTAATCATTTTATTATATTTAATCCTATCAGGAACGTAGTAATAAATGGTTGAGTAATCAACTAGTGAAGTCCACATTTTCCTGAGGTTTTAGTACTAAAATTCCTGAGGTCCGGAAAGCTTCTCAGTCTAATTTAAGGCAGATATCTATATTATTCAAATGTGAATCCATATAATATTACTAGATAGGATGATACATTTTAATGCTTTTCCAATACCAAAATATTATGTGACTTTAGGAGATTATTTCAGAATGGTGGTAAGAATATACTGAAATGAGTACTGACCTGAATATTAGAAGATTAAGACCTGATAATTTTCTTATACTTTTTAGCTTTTGGCTATTTCACTCTTTAAGCTTCAGTTTTCCACCTATTATTTTTTTTTTACAAACTGTTTCATAGAGTTTTTTCATGTGTTAGTGAAAGTATAAGTGTGGAAAATTTGGCGACAATAATATGCCATGCAAATGTAAGGGAGAATGATCACAATGACAGTGATGAGGAACACCAAGATAAT
Organism: Heterocephalus glaber; assembly: GCF_053883595.1. Taxonomy (NCBI): domain Eukaryota; kingdom Metazoa; phylum Chordata; class Mammalia; order Rodentia; family Bathyergidae; genus Heterocephalus; species Heterocephalus glaber. Next base: position 3,371,405 of record NW_028258301.1, read on the forward strand.
GTCGATTTATGTTCACTGAAGTAAAATATCTGCTTAGAAATGTTTGGCAGTTTTCTAGCATATGCATAACCAAGCAGTACTCTCTTTTTATTTGTTTAACAAATAAGTATTTATTGATCTATACTGTGTGTGAAGTATCGTGACACAAAAGATCTCCATCATTTGGCTCTTTTTTCCTTTCCAATCTATATTCTGGCCCTCTTTCACCCTAGCCTAGATTTATTCACCTTAGTGAATTTGCATTTCCTAAAGTATACTTTGTCCTTCTTATGTCTCTGTTCCATTAGTTGCTCCATAAATACCTCAAGGTTTTTCCTTTTGCCTTCTTCTCTATGATTTTATGCACTTTCCTTTTATGATCTATACTCAGAATTTCAGACACAATCTCAAAACTCTCTCTATCCCTTAACTGACTACAGGTTGCCTTACCTGTATCTGTAACTGCTGTATCTCTATTTGTACATATACATATATACTTGGCCATTTCACATACATTTCAAAACAGAATTCATTATTTCTCTACATTTTTGTTTTTTTGTTTTGCTGTATCTCATCCAGGATTTCATATTCCCAGCTGACATCCAAGATACAAATGTGATAGTCTTTTCAAATTCTTCCTTATCTTTTCCTAACACAAATACTCAATTCACAGATGATATTCTCCATTATCTTTCACAGACATTCCCTGTTCTCCAGCCTCTTCACTATTATTCTATTTCAGGCTTTTGTCTCTTCTCAGATGGCTCGCTGCCTTCATTTTCTTCCTAGGCTGCCTCTGTTTATGGTTTTATCTACTCATTACTGTGCCTCATCTCAACTTTGTAATCCATCCTTCAAATTAATAACACAGTAGTCTTTATATAATCTTGTAACACAATGGAGTTCTACTCTGTTACAAAAAAGAATAAATTTGAGTCATTTGTTGAAAAATGCATCATGAAGGATACTAAAAGTCAACAGACCTTATTTGTGCCTTAGCTCAGGTTTCAGTTTTCTGTCTTTTTTTTTTCCTCCAGATATGTTTTCTCTGCCTCATTTTCCCTGAGATAGAATGTGGTGACGCTATGGTTCTCTCTTATAATCTACCCTCTATATAATATTGTCCATTGGATCTCAAATGTCATACTTTCTTAGCATCTATAAAATCATTCACTTTTGTAAGGAGCTGTTTATCAAAAACTAGTTATTTCTCCTATTTTTTTATTTTCTAGTGAAGAAAATTTGTTAAGTTTAATTTAGTCGATCAGCTACGACCTGGGGTCAGGGTTACAACAGTGCAAACTTGCTGCTGCAGGTCTGTCCCTTTGGATCAAGTAGTCAGAATTCTAACTTGTAGTAACCAAGAACTAGAAGTGTATCTTACCTGTTTCCTGGCTGCTGCAAAGGGCAAGGCTAAATGTATCTCTAAATTGAAGTAAAGCTATTTGCATATTTCATGGTTAGCAGGCTTTCACTTTGGCTAGAGTTATAGACTGGAAGGAGACTAATTTCCTAGGCTCCCCAACTAGACACAGAGATCCACTCACCGGGCGGAGGATCCCGTGAACCTGAAGAGACTACAGAAGGAGGACTGCTGTTCTTGGTGTCTCCTCTGTCTCTTTCCTTTGCTGGATACTGGTTCTGGTTCCTGTTCATGGCACTGTAAGGTCCCAGGAGCTGCTTGGAGCCCTGCCTTCATCCGGTGCTCCCCTTAGCTTCCAGGGCGCCTGCAAGGCCCAATTCCATCTCCCACCCTGCCCGCCTTACAGCTCTTCTGCTATCTGGTCCCTCACTGCAGAGGCACAGGGGATTATACTTCACATAGTTAAAAGTGATAGATTAATAACTACCACAAATTGTCATTTTGTAAGCTGCACTTTGGTGCTGTGGTATTGCTGATTGTAACACTTGGCCTAACGTGATTGATCTAATCAGTTTTCCTTCCTGGTATAAGGAAAATAAAATAGCCTCAGAGTCATTAGAGCCTCAAAACCTAAACACAAGCCATATCTGGAAGGCACCTCTGAAAAGCAATCATTCCACAGGATTTTTAAACAAAAGCAACAAAGATACCTGCATTAAGCAATTTTGAAATATCAACCCAGGAATTAAATCGAGGACAGTACCAAAAACAAAAATGAGAAGACGTTTAAGCAAGGCACAAACGTAGGCTTCCACACCACAAAAAGGAAATTCTGGGGGAAATGAGGTGGAAAAGTCGGATAATCAACCACCTGGACACCCTGAACTGATAGCACAGGAAGTAACAAAGCAGATACATGAGGCTCTAGAAAAATTAAAAGCAGAAATAATCTCTCAGATAAATACAGAGATGGTGAGTAGAGTGAAAGACATGATTAGAGGCTCTAGAGCAGAAACAGACAAGAAAATAGATGAGATCAGAAACATGCTAGAAGCCATGAATGCCCAGCATAAGAAAGAAATGGAAACCATGATCGCCCAACATAAGAAAGAAATGGAATCCATGAAACAGATTCAAACAGATATTCAGGAGATTAAAAACTCCATTGAAAGCATACAGAGCAGACTAAGAGAATCTGAAGACAGAATATCAGATACAAAAGACAGGATGGCCATTAAGGACCATGAAAACAGAGATTTCTTAAAGATAGTAAGGGACCATGAGAAATCAATCCAACAGCTGCTAGATGATGCAAAGAAGAATAACATAAGACTGATAGGAGTCTACGAAAAAACAGGAAAAAGTACAATTGACATAAAAAAACTGTTCACAGAAGTAATAGTAAAAATCTTCCCAGACAGAGGTGGAGAATTGGACACACAGATAAGTGAGGCATATAGAACTCCACCCAGCCACAATCAAAAATCTACACTTAGGCATATAATAGTCAAGATCCCAGAAACCCAACAGAAGAACAAAATTCTACAGGCAGTTAGAGAAAAGAAACAAATCACCTACAAAGGAAAGCCCATCAGAATCATGGCAGATTTCTCAACACAATCCCTCAAATACAGGAGAGCCTGGAGTGAAGTATTTCAAGCCCTAAAAGAAAATAACTTCCAACCTAGACTGTTGTATCTGGCAAAATTATCTTTCAGATTCAATGGGAAAATTAGATACTTTCACGACAAAGAACACCTGAGAAATTTCATGAACACCAAGCCAGCACTCCAAACAATTTTATGCAATATCCTAGAAAAAGACAATGAAAGTCACAACTCCATGAAGGCCAACAGAGAGAAGACACCACACAAGGTAAGGCACTAAAGGGAAAGGGAGAAAAATAAGAAAAGAGCCAACAACAATAAAACATCATGGCAAGAATGAGTCAGTATCTCTCAATTATAACTCTCAATGTTAATGGCCTCAATTCACCAATCAAAAGAAACAGACTGACAGAATGGATTAAGAAGCAAAACCTAGCAATATGCTGTATACAAGAAACATACCTAACTCAAAAGGAAATCCATAGACTGAAAGTAAAAGGATGGAAAACAGTTCTCCACATGACAGGATCCCAGAAAAAAGCAGGGGTAGCAATCTTATTTGCAGACAAAGTAGATTTCAAACCAAAACTAATTAAGAGAGACAAGGATAGTCAGTACATCCTTGTGAAGGGAACAATCCAAGAGGAAGAGATGACAGTCCTAAATATTTATGCACCAAATACGAATGCCCCCAACTATACAAAACAAGTATTAATGGACATGAAAAACCAAATAAGCACTAATACAATTGTTGTGGAAAACCTCAACACCCGTCTTTCACAAATAGACAGATCATCTAGGAAAAAAATTAACAATGAAATTCTAGAACTGAACCAAGCTATTGAACAAATGGACTTAAGAGATGTTTATAGAGTGTCCCACCCCACAAAATCAGAATACACATTCTTTTCGGCTGCACACGGGCCATTCTCCAAAATAGATCACATGCTAGCTCATAGGGCAATTCTAATTAAATGTAAAGGAATTAAAGTTATCCCCTGTATATTATCAGACCATAGTGCAATAAAATTGGAGATCAATAACATAAGAAACCGCAGAACACCCACAAACACCTGGAAAATGAATAACACTCTCCTAAACAACCAATGGGTCACAGAGAAAATTAAAGAAGAAATTAGAGAGTTTCCACAAGTAAATGACAATGCCAGTACAACATACAGGAATCTGTGATACACAATGAAAGCAGTTCAACATAAGAAATTCACAGCAGTGAATGCCCATATTAGGACAACAGAGAGAGCTCAGTTAAATAACCTAATGCAGAACCTCAAGCTTCTAGAAAAAGAAGAGCATAACAAACCCAAAGCTCATACAAGATAGGAAATTATAAAGATCTGAGCAGAAATCAATGCAATGGAGACTAAGAGAACGATACAAAAAAATCAATGAATTGAAGAGCTGGTTTTTTGAAAGAATAAATAAAATCGATAAACCTTTAGCCAACCTTATCAAAAAAAGGAAAGAAAAGGCTCAAATCCATGCAACTAAGAATGAAAAAGGTGAAGCCACAACAGATCCAGCAGAAATTCAGAGGATCGTCAATACATGCTTTGAGAACCTGCACTCTAATAAAATAGAAAACACAGAAGAAATGGACAAATTCCTAGATACATACAAATTGCCAAAGTTAAATGAAGAAGATATAGAAATTCTAAACACCCCAATAACAATGAGTGAAATTGAAAATGTAATAAAAAATTTACCAGCAAGGAAAAGCCCAGGCCCTGATTGGTTCACTGCTGAATTCTACAAGACATTTAAATAAGAACTATTGCCATTACCCTTTCAACTTATCAAGGAAATTGAAAAGGAAGCAAGGCTTCCAAATTCTTTCCTGGAAGCAAGTGTTAACTTTGATTCCAAAACCAGGGAAAGACCCAACCCAAAAAGAGAACTACAGACCAATCTCCCTAATGAACATAGATGCAAAAATCCTCAACAAGATACTGGCAAACAGAATACAGAGGGTCATCAAGAAGATCATACACCCTGACAAAGTTGGATTTATCCCAGGGATGCAAGGATGGTTCAACATATGTAAATCAATAAATGTAATACACCATATTAACAGAGTCAAGGACAAAACCGTATGATCATCTCAATAGATACAGAAAAGGCATTTGACAAAATCCAACACCCATTCATGTTAAAAACCCTACAGAAAATTGGAATAGAAGGTCTTTATCTCAACCTGATTAAGGCTATCTATGAAAAACCAACAGCCAACGTCATACTAAATGGTCAAAAACTGAAAACTTTCATGCTAAAATCAGGAACAAAACAAGAATGCCCACTATCACCACTCCTGTTCAATATTGTTCTGGAAACATTAGCCACAGCAATTAGACAGGAGAAAAAATTAAAAGGAATAAAGATAGGAAAGGAAGAAGTGAAACTGTCATTATTTGCTTATGATATGATACTTTACATAGAAGACCCCAAAAACTCAGTCAAAAGCCTTCTAGACCTAATTGACAGATTCAGTAGAGTAGCTGGATATAAGGTCAACACTCAAGAGACAATAGCTTTCTTATATGCAAATAGCAGACCCATTGAGAGAGAAATTCGGGAAGTAATTCCTTTTACAATAGCGTCTAAAAAAATGAAATATCTAAGAATCAACCTGACTAAGGAAGCAAAAGACCTTTACACTGAACACTACAGCACTCTGAACTAGATCAAAGAGGATATAAGAAAATGGAACTGAATAAAGAAAATGTGGTTTTTTTATAAAATGGAGTACTACTCAGCCATAAAGAATAAGAAACTAGAGTCATTTATAGCTAAATGGATGCATATTGAGGCCATACTCTTAAGTGAAATAAATAGGGCACACATGTGTAAATACCGAATAGTATCTCTAGTGTGAGAAACTGAAAGTGTAAATGAGGATGAAAATGATTAAAATGAATAAGTGATACTTTGAAATAGGAAAAGGTCCAGAGGTGTAGGGGTGGCAGGAGGGGAAAGGGAAAGGGAAGAAAAGAAAGGAAAAATTATGAGAAAGAAAAAAAAATGGAAACAAAGTCCAGGTAAATAGGGAAGGGTGGTGGGGGAGAAGGGCGCCTAGGTAATGGGGAAAAAAATAAAAACTAAGATAAATCATGTTCACGTACAAACACCCAATGATAAATGTAAATGTATTGTATATCTAAAATGTACCAATTTATATATATATATATAAGATATATATAGATATATATATATTAGATATATCTATATATCTATATATCTCTATATGTATAGATTGGAAGGATACCAGCTAGCAGATGAGGCACAGAGAATGGTGGCAAATTCCCCAAGGGCGTGAACTGATAGAAGTTATAATTAGCTTAATCAAGTGGTACAGAGTATAAAGCGTTGGAATTCTTATTAGTATCTGACGTGGAAACCAAGAGCCTGGATGTAACTTTTATATAATATATTAGGTACTTGTGGGGGCAGTCGAAGCAAGCTTTTGGGTAAATTGAAGCTTAAGATTTGGCATCTAATAAAAACATATGTAATTTTTTAATCAAACAAATTAAAGCACTAATAATTTCTAAATATATATCAACTGTGGTTTGGATGAATGTCCTCTACAGTCAATGTGTTAAATGCTTGGATTCCTGCTTTCTTGTATCATGATGTTTTCTGACTCAGGAGGTAAGTGGTTTGCTCTTCAACATGTTCCTCCTACCTTTCCAGAAGCCCAAAGCAATGGGGCCATTGTATCATAGACTGAAACTTCTAAAGCCATGAGCCAAAATAAATCTTTTCTTTTTATAAGCTAAGAGCCTTGGATATTTTGTTATTGGGACAGAAAGCTGATTAAGAACATCATTAATTGAATATTTGCTTTCTTCTTCTTAAAGATGAATTAAAGTATGTCTGTTACTTCATATATCTGGCTGCTGTTTTTGTAGTTTTAGAAATTTTACTTCTGTTACTGCTTTTACCTTTAAGTCACTTCAGGATTACACAGAATGTGCTATTACTGGTCAATTAGATGCCATGCACAGTGTCAGGCATGGAGAATAAACATTTTTTTCTAGACAAAATAACTACTACCTTGTTATAATTGATGTTCATTGTAAGAACTCTGTCATATTGAATGTTCCAAACTCTTTGTTATCTTCTGATAAACATTCATTTGACTATATTTCTAGACATTGATTTGTCACTTGGGATAAAGCACTTTTCCATAATCATGCATTTAAATTTGATGCTTCATAGCGGATGCAAAGCCACAGTAGGCTGGCTTCTTTAGTATCAACATATCTATGTTTTTGTTCGACTGTCTAAAGAGGGGAGATTCCCCATAGTCAATAGACATAAATGAATAGTTGCTCCATTTTTGTTTTTTCTTCTTTAGCAAGGGTAGTTTATATTATGCAACTTTTTAATATATTGTTTTGGCCACAGTTTAGAGCTTTCTGGTTTTTACATAGATGAAAAATCGAAGTGAGCATTCTGAGACATACAAAGTACAAATGTAAGATCAAGAACAAGAGCAGTAAAGTAAGCCAGACTCTCCTTATTTAGTAGTTTGTTCTTTTTATGGTATAATGTACAATTTTCAGCAACATGGGGCTGTTCGATTTGTTACCTTTCTTCGCTGTGAAAGAGAGGCCTTCTTTTGTTAAAAATAACTCCATTTGTTCATGAAATAGTTATTTACTGAGCAGTTGCTATTCCTGAAGGCCACGAACCTGATCTTTATGAAAGCATTTATTTGGCCACTCCAGATTTCCTGGTAGTCTCTCCTTAGGAAATGCTTTTGGTTGGTGGCATGCTCTTTCTTCTAAGTGAGGCTTATACTACTAATCCCTGTCTGTCCTCTTTCTGTGCCTCTTTATATAACATCTAGGTAAAGTAGAGACAATCCTGGCATTATTCTTCCTTCCTGTACACCCCCCACACTTTATTTCCATACCCAAACAGGAGGCTACTGCAGGCCTGTTTCATCATCTCTGCTGTGTGAAATTGCATTAAAAGAAGAAAAACATCTCTCAAGCTCACTAAGTTCATCCTTTCCTAGGCTTTTTGCACTAACCAGTTCATTTTCCTGGATATATATTCTCCCTACCTCTACTGTGATGACTTCTTATCGTAGAGACCTCAGCAGAAGTCATATTTTCTGAAAGCTTTTCCTGATAACTCACACTGTGTGAGCAATATACATAACCTTATTAATTCACTCTACTGAATCTCTAACACACTTTTCTTTGTTTATATACTTGTCTTTTGTTTCTTTCAATAGGATGTAAACACTAAAGAAATAGAGATTTTGTTTGATTTACACCATATCCTCTCCACCCAAATAGTTCCTGTCACATAGTAAGCACTTAGTAAACATCATTTCAAGTTAATAAATCTATCCCTAACAGCTTGTAAAGTACATATTACTTCCATTTTACAGAGGAAAAATCAAAGGAGTACATTACCAATATGATACAGTTGTGATTTTTTGCACTAGGGTCAAATCAGGTTTCACTAAATCCAAAGCTATTAAACTATTCTTGCTCCTAATTTTAGAGAGAAAGCTTTTAGTTTTTCCTATTTAGTATGATGTTGGCAGTAGATTTGTTATAAATGGCTAAATGGCTTTTATCAGATTGAGATAAGGTCTTTCTAAACCTATTTTTGTGCTATTTTTTCCTGCCATTTTAATTTTATTTATTAGTATTTGTGTGTAATACATAATGTTTATATTTCTTGTATGTAGCAGGCACATATACATAACTTAATTCCATTTCTCATCCTCTTCCTCCCCACGTTCCCTCCTCCCTCCATCTTCTTATCCCTTTGCCCTTTGAGAAAGACCTATCTCCCTATTTCCTGTTATCTTTTATTGTGCTCTCTATTTATACTTTGAGTTTCTTACATAAGAGAAACCGTGTGATATCTAAGCTTGTGTGTCTGATTTACTTCACTTAACATTATGGTATTTATTTTGTAAAGGTCTTTTAAAAGTCATAAATGGTTACTGAATTTTGTCAAAGGATTTTTGTGCATCTGTTGAGATGATCATGTGATTTGTATAATTGCTTCAGTTTATGTAGTGTATTATGTTTATTGATTTGCATATGTTGAACCATCCTTGCATCCTGGGGATGAAGTGTGCTTGGTTTTGATGAATGGTCTTTTTGATGATTTGTTATAGTCTGTTTGCCAGACTATAACAAGACTATAACCAGTCCAAGAGATTGGACTGTAGTTTTCCGTTTTTGTTTGGACATTGTCTGGTTTTAGAATGAAGGTAGTACTAGATTCCAGGAATGACTTTGGTAGTATTCCTTCCCTTTCAATTTTATTAAATAGCTTGAAGATTATTAGTGTTAGATCTTCTCTGAGGTTATTGTAGATATCAGAGTGAATCCATAGGATCCTGGGCTTTTCTTAGTTGGTAGCTTTATTGTTAGTGTTTCAATTTTATTACCTGTTATTGGATTATTTAGAATTTTTATATCTTCTTGGTTCATTTCTGCTTGTATGTATCTAGCAATATATTCATTTCTTCTGGATTGTCTAATTTATTGGAGTACAGATTTGTGAAATAGTTGCCAATATTCTTTAGGTTTCATCAGTGACCATTGTGATTTCACCTTTTTGAATTCTAATCGCATTGATTTGAGTTGTTCCTTTCCATTTTGTACATATAAATGGCTAAGAGTTTGTCTATTTTGTTTCTTCTTTCAAAAAACCAGCTCTTTGATTCATAGATTCTTTGTATTGTTCTTTTTTCTTTTTTTTTTTGTTTTTTTTTTTTTGCTGTACCGGTGATCAAACTCAGGACCTTGCACTTGCTAGGCAGGTGCCCGTGCCACTGAACTAAATCCCTGGCCCCTTTGTATTGTTCTTTTTTTTTTTTTTTTTTTGGTACCATGGATTGAACTCGGGTCCTTGGGCTTGCATAGCAGGCGACGAAACCACTGAGCTAAATCTCTGCCCCCCCCCTGCATTGTTGTTTAGCCTCAATTTCATTAATTTATGCTCTGATCTTTATGTTTGTCTTCTGTGACCTAGCCTTGGATTTGGATTGTTCCTGTCTTTCTAGTTCATTGAGGTGTATCATTAGGTTGTTTATTTGAGCTCACTCTGTTTTTTTTGTTGTTGTTGTTTTGACGTGGGCATTTTTTATTGTGCCCCATAATTTCTGTTATGTTGTACTAGCTTTACCATTATATTCTAGGAAATGTCTAATTTCTTCCTTGATCTCTTTTGTGACCCACTTATTATTCACAAATTATATTGTTTAGTTTATGCATTTGCATAATTTCTATGGTTTCTTTTGCCATTGATTTCTTCTTTCTTTGTACTATGATCTCATAATATACATGGGATAATTTCAATCCCTTTGCATTTATGAATATTTATTGGCTAGTGTATGGTCTCTTTTGGAAAAAATTCCATGTGTTGCTGAGAGGGATGTGTTTTTCAGTGAAACACTGTAGATATGCATTGTTATTTTTTAATGTTTGGTTCAACTCTGATATTTCATTATTGATTTATTTTCTAGTTGATCTATTTGTGACAAATGGGTATTTAGGTCCCTTACTGTAATTGTGTTGATATTTAACATCTAGTAATGTTTGTTTTAGAAATTAGGTGTGCTGGTGTTTGGTTCATATATTTTTATAACTGTTATCGCTTTGAATTGTTCCCTTAGCCAATATGTAGTGACCTTCTTTGCTTTTGTGATCAGTTTTGGCTTGAAGTCCACATTATCTGAAAATAGCATAGCTACTTCTGCTTGTTTTGGGATTCCTGTTGCTGAAATATTGTTTCCAATCTTTGATTTTTAGTCTGTGAATTTTTTTTCATTAAGTTTATTGGCACATTTTAGGTATACAATACAGTTATATTCATCATTGAGATCTTGTACCTTTATATGATGTATCCTGGTTCTTATTTTTTCCCCATTCCCTTGTAGTCTGTGAATTTCTTTTTGGGTTAAATGTGTTTCTTGTATACAGCATACTGTTTGATTTTGTTCTTTGATCCATTCTGCCTACTGTCTTTCATTTGGGGTCATTTACATTGAAAGTTATTACTGAAAGGCATCACTTTATTCCTGTCATTTTATTATTTTCCTGTTGCTGATTCCCTTTTCTTTTTACAGCTCACTATACCTGATATATTTATTTTGTCAGACCTTTTGACATTGTTGGCTTCATTGTTTCTTTCTTGGATATCCTTGAGAAGTTTTTGGCATGCTAGTTTGTTGCTCATGAGTTTCTTTAGCTGCTCTTATCATGGAGAGAGCTTGTATTTCCATCAATTTTGAAAGATAGTTTTGCACAATATATCATTACAGGTTGGTAGCTGTTTTCTTTTAGGGCTTCACTCCAAGCTCTTCTAGCCTTCAAGGTTTGTGTTTAGATGTCTGTTTTAATTCTAATTGGTTTACCTCTAAAAGAGATTGGTTGTTTTCTAACTGGCTTTAAGATTTGGCCCTTTTTTTGAAATTTTGAGATTTTGACTATAATGTGTCATGGAGAGTTTCTCTTCTGATCATGGCTGTTTGGTATTCTACTGTGTTTCTCCAAAAGTAAGATCTAAATATAAAATAAGCACTGGCTGTTACCTTGGTGATAGCCAGTGTCATGAAGATTATATTGTGCCTCTCTTTTCTTTTGCTGACTGGTACTTTGTCATGGCAAGTAAGACAAGGCAATTAGGGCTGGCATTTTCACCTCTAATTTTCAAGACTGAATATTTTCCAGTTAGGTCTTATTTTTGGGGAATCATGGTATATGCCCCAGTTACCTGTATGTTAAATTCTTTCCCTGTATGTTAAATTTGAAAATTTGTGCCATTATTTCTGTATATAGCTTTTTATACTATTGGTTCTGTCTTTTGATTTCTCACTAATTCCAATGATTCTTAGTTTAGTCTTCTTTTTATCATGTAGCAGTTGCTGGATCCATTTTTTCTGTTCCCTTGTTATTTTTAAGGTACCTTTGAATAATAAGCCACCTACATGAGCTCTATCTTCTATTCCTGACACACTGTCCTTATTTGGAAGTTTCTGCTGCCAAAACTTTCAATAGAATTTTGAATCGCCTGAATTTGTCACCTTTTAGTGGACTTTAATTCTCTGTGTAACTGGATATTCATATTTTGTTTCATTTTGTTTAGTTCAGCTAGCTTTTCATTAGTATCTTCTGTAATTTCATTTATAGTTTTGATTATTAGGCCCAGTATTTGTTTAGTTATACCTTCTTTGAGTTTACCATGCAACTTATTGATCTGTTTTTAAATATTCTGTTATTCTTTTGAATAATTTGGTTGTGTGGCTTTTGATTTGCTCACCCTGGTCGCCCCACAGATCAGCATTGGGTGTGTTATGAGTTTTTTCTAGGTGTTTTGTTGCCTTGGCTTCTTATATTTCTACTTTTTTGCTTTTGTTTTTATTTTTAGGGTTTTTTTTTTTTTTTGTACCAGGGAACGAACTCAGAACCTTGTGCTTGCCAGGCAGGTGGTGGCACCACTGAGCTAAATTCCCGGCCCTTTATTTTTATTTTTATACTTAGGCTTCTAGGTTGCTTATAGTGGAACACTTTATTAGAAGTGTGGAGACCTGTTTATTTAGTGTGTGCTTTGCAGTGATGGATTCTGGGTGTGGCTACAAATAAACCACCTTCATTTATACAGGAGGGGAAGTTGCGGCATATTTGGTCCAGAGCACAGTTATCTTGGAATGGGACACAGGATTGTTAATGACACAAAGGCAATCCAGCTATTGGCCTATGGAGAAAACCAATTAATAGCAGCAACCATCTAACCTTGGCAATAGCTATTAAAATCATCAACAATAATAGTGTCAAAGAGAAACTAGATGTTGATACACCCTAAGAACCAATAATGTGCCATCCTTAATCATAGAAAAGGGATCTGTAATTATAGTATAAATATTATGTTAAACAAAATACTGATATACAGTAAATATTTACTAAATGCAGCAACCGTTTCTCCAACAATAAAAGAGTATTCAACAGTAACAGCATTGAGGTAACTATCTAAAGATTTCTAAAGCTTAATGGGTAGACTATTAAAGATAGGAAGGAAGGAGAGTAGGAGAATGGAAGAAGAAAAATTTCAGAATTAATCAATGGAAGATGAGAAGGGGGAGGGAAAAGTGAAATAAAACATCCTATTGAGCAAAAGGAATTTAATAATATTAGAAATAACAGAAAAGAACAAACAAAAAAGAATAATAAAGCAAAAACAGTGAGCAAAATAAAGGAAAATAAAGAACAAAAAAATGAGAAAATAAGAGAAAAAGGGTAAAGCAATGCCCATACTTCCAGTTTCCAAAATCAGCGAAAGAAAAAGAAGCAGAAAAAAGGAAGATTTGAGTGCAAAAAATTTAATTAGCTTTTTTTTTTTTTTTTTTCTGTACCAGGGATCAAACTTGGGACCTTGCACTTGCGAGGCAGGTGCCGGAACCACAGAGCTAAATCTCCAGACTGTAATTAGCTTTTTCTTTGCAGCACATGAAGCCTAGAAATCCAGCAACTCATGACTTTTTCCACTTAGCTTTATAGCCTATGAGTTTGTGAAGTGTCTCCCCTGCTTCAGAGACCCTTCTGTGTGCACACCTGAGACTGCTACAAACATCCTAAATGAGGCATGTTCTTGTTCATGTTGGTAGATTGAAGAAAACCATCTGCCCACTGTCCCCTACTGGATTTAGGCTGAGCAGCAGGAGTTCAAGCAGAGTATTGAAAGTAATGCCTACACTTTCAGATCCAATTGCCTCTAAACACCACACTTTTCAGCTCTGGTTTCTCACTATGGTGGATAGAGCTCATGTCCTTTATGGCCTGAGTTTAAACTTCTCAGGGGTTTTATGTTTAGTCTGCACTGTCTCTGAAAAATTCTCTTGTGACTGACTTCACCCTGTCACTGTGGGAAGGTAACACTGGAAACCCAAAGTGCAGTAGTTCTGTAGTTTTTCTGCAGCTCAATCTAAAATTTACCTGTCTGCGAAACGGTGCCTGATAGAACACTCTGTCAATATGAAAGGTGCTGCATTGAGTTTCTTTTCCAAATCTAGTTTACCATGAAGGAGTCACTTTTGGAGTAAAACACCATGCTGTTTTTGTAGTTTATAATACCTTTAGGTTTTTCTTTGGGCTAGTGTTGCTGCCCAGGTCTGTATTTTCTCCCTTAGTCTACTGAACCTTTAGCCTTTCCTTTTCTTCTCAGGCGTTGGCCTTGTCCACAATGGAGTCAATTAGTTGATTGGCATCTCTGCTGTCTCATGCCAAGAAGAAGCAAAATGTAGAGCCAGCTCAAAGTTAGCAGATGTCTATGGAAGGACATGGAGTCCATGGCTGTGGAGTTGGTTGGGGGCCAAGATGGGGCACAGCTGCCGTGTCATCTACACGGGGTGCAGTTGTTTATATTTCTTCTTTTGAGAAGTGTCTGTTCAGTTCTTTTGCAGATTTATTAATTGGGTTATGGAGGTTTTTGGTGTTAAGTTTTTTGAGTGCTTTATATAGTCTAAGATTTTAATCCTCTGTTGGAATTACAATTGGGAAAAATTTTGTCCAGTTTTGTAGGTTGTTTCATCACACTGTTGATTATTTCCTTTCCTTTGCTGCAGTTTTTAAAATTTGATGTAGTCTCATTTGTTGAATCTTACTATTATTTCCTGTACTGTTGGAATCCTGTTCAAGAAGTCATTGCCTATGCCAATGGCTTCAATGCTTTCCCCTATTTATTTTTTAGCTGTTTCAAAATATCAGGTCTTTATATCTAGATTTTTGATCCATTTTAATTTGTTTTTTGTACAGTGATAGTACTATAGTTTTCTTCTTTTACAAATGGATATCCAGTTTTCTCAGCACTATTTGTTAAGGAGGCTATCTTTCCTCCAATGTATATTTTTGTCTTTTTTTCTCCCAGAATCAGATAACTGTAGTTGTGGGGGATTTTTCTGTGTTCTCTAATGTGTTCCATTGGTCTATATGCCTATTTTTGTACCAATACCATGCTATTTTTGTTACTATGGCTTTCTACTATAATTTGAAATTGAGTCTTGCTCTTTTTTTTGCCTAGGATTTGCCTTTAGAATGGAACTGGGGCCTAGATATTAGATATATTATTTCAATAGTCTCATTGTCCTGTATTTAGTCTTTTGCTTTTTTCATGATATAAATTGACCCCCATCATGCAAAGCTTAGCTTTGTAATATATACTTGAGTTGATGTGTAAATGCTCTCACTGACTTAGCTGCCTTCCCCAACCAGCAAGCCTAGGTCACCTTCTCAACGTCAAGATTAGGTATACAATGCAACATCATAAATAATGCTTTGTAATGCAATGTAATGTAAATGGAATTTGTTAAAATATGGTCTACTATATTAAAATTTATGTTTCTGTTTTCATTTTTATTACATGAACCAAGCTTGAGATTTATAAAATCATTCTGAAAAGAGATCTGCATCACTGATAGGAGTGTCTGTTTGGTATTTATGCCTATCAATGTGGAAGTAATAGGAATATTTCTAAGGATGTTATTTTTTCCTCTCTGCTTTGAAAATACAAATTGGATTACTTAAGAAATAGTTCTCTAGAATACTTCTAATAGTCTCATATAAAAGTCCTAGATACAGCATTCTCCGAAGTCCCATGTCAGAATCTTTATAAAATGCAAATCTGATTATATATTCCCTTTTGCTTTATCATTCACCATGGACCCCTACTACCTACTTCATGTAAAAAAAAAAATAAGCTTCTTAGTTTCAGAGACTCTTAAGTATCTGCTCCTGACTTTCTTTTCCTTTCTCATCTTGTCTCCTAGATCATAACTTTGAATGTTATTTAATAGGAATGCCACACTTTCTTTCCTCACATGCAGTGACATTTCTTTACTCTTTTTTTTTCTTAAATGATACCCTTCCTGTGGGAGATATCACCCCTCCCTTTTTTTTTTTTTTTTTTTTTTTTTTTACTTAAATGCACTCTTTTAACATCCACTTATTTGAGCTTCAGTGTAATTTTTACCTCCTTTAGAGAACCTTGATCTTTCAGGCTGCATTCAGTACCCCTCTTATGTTTTCTCCTACTACCTTAGAGTTTCCTTTATAATAATATTTATGATCCTATAATATTATTGTATGTTTATTTATGTGCCTTCCCAATTAAATTTGAGACCCTTGGAGATAAGGAGAGTAACATATGCATTTCTGCATTCTAGAATCAGGTCTCCATCAAGATCCTAATGAACTTTTGTGTGAGTTAGAAAAACACATCTTTCATTGGACCAGGTTTAGAACATAATAGGTAGTCCTTGTGCTGCACATCCTATGTACCAGTAAACTGCTTAGGCCTACCATAGTGTCTCACATGCAGCAACTGGTCAGGACACTTTGTGATGAATTTGTTAACCAAGCAGCTAATTGATACAGAAAAGGAGAAAAATTGGAAAGTATTTGAAACATATACAGTATTTATTTGGGTACCTATAAATTAGAGGAAAATGTAAATGAGTCATCATAAAGATGATTGTTGATTTGATGGTCATTGTTATCTTTAACAAAGGGACTATATCTAGGACAAGTCTGTAAATTTAAGAAAATTTCTAAAAGTGAAAGACATTTGCAATTAATCAGATATGCAGGCTCTCCATTTTTCTTTTTCTTTTTTTTTTTTTTTTTTTTTGGTACCGGGGATTGAACTCGAATTTTTCTTAATTTCTGATAGCTTGCTTAACTGAAAATGTATCATCCTTTGTATGTATGTACATTTGTCCTATGTATGTACATTTTATTTCCTTAAAAGTTATTGGCAATATATTTCAGTCCAAACAACTCATTAGCTGTTTATCCAACTGGCCAGTGCTGCAGAAAAAAAATTAGTAGTAAAGCTCTATCAAGAGGTATGTATATATTTCCCAAATAGAAAATGAAGAATAAAAACCTTGAATTTGAACCCCAGCTTCACCATTTCCTATCTATGTAACTGTGGTAGGATTTATTAGTGATATTTGATATCTACTTCCACTCTTCTTGCTGGACTCTTGTAAGAATATATAGCACAACTGCCTTGTACTTGATAGAGCTATGAGATTAGTTGTGGTCTGTGGACTGGGAAAGGAAATGACATGTGTCATCCAGGTTGAATTAGTAAATAGTCATATAGGTAGTCAGTGGGAGAATTGGGATTCTGTCCAAGGTAATTTAGCTACGTTATACTTTACTATATTTCTTTACATATTAGAATTATATAACCCATATCATATTACTTCTCATGAATCTCCAATGGCTATTTCTTTTTAAATTCAAAATGCGAATTTTTCACGTTGGCATTTAGAAGACTTATTTCTAGCTGCATTTGTCATTATTCCTGATTTATTTTTATAGCAAAATATTTATTGGTACATTTTAGGCATGTATAATGATAACACTTATTACAGGGAATTTGTACCTGTACATGATACATCTGGCTTCATTTTTCCTCTAACCCCCTCCTCTCCCTATGCACAAAAGCTTTGTTTCCACTTTTTCATTCTCTTTTCACTTTTTTTCTTGTCCTTGCCTTCCTTTCTCTCCAAGTCCCATTTGAACATTTTCTTCCCATTTTTCAATATCTGTTCTTCATTTTAGTCCTTATTTCCACTTGTGTTTTCTCACACCAAATAAACAATAAGGTATTTAAACATGGATGTCCGATTTCTTTTACTTAAGAGTAAGGTCTCAGAGTCCATCCATTTAACTATAAATGTCTGAAACTCATCCTAAGCAGAGTAGTACTTCATTGTATAAAAATACTACATCTTCTTTATCCATTTGTCAGTTGATGGACATTTTGGCTGTTTCTAAGATTTAGATATTACAAACTGTGCTGCTATAAACATGAGTGCGCATATATCACTGTGGTATGATGCTTTTGATTTTTTCAGGAAGATATCAAAAAGGAGAATACCTGGGTCAAATTTAACATCTAGTTTTAGTTCTTTGAGAAATCTCCACACTGATTTCCACAGTGGAGAAGCATTTCTTTTTCTCCACATCCCCTCCAGCATTTGTTATTGGCTGATTTCTTGATAATACCCATTCTTTCTGGAGTGAGTTGGGATCTCAGCATTGTTTTAATTTTCATTTCTCACGTGACCAGTGATGTTGAACATTTTAAAATATATTTATTTGCTGTTTCTACTTCTTCATCAGAGAAGTGTCTTTTCATTTCAAATGCCCATTTTTGGATTGGGTCTTTAAATTTAGAGGGTCTGATTTTTTTGAGTTCTTTATATATTCTGAATAGTAGTCCTTTGTCTGATGAATAGCTGGTAAAAATTTTTTCCCATGCTGTGGGTTGTCTCTTCATTCTCCTGGTGGTTTCTCTTGCTATGCAAAAGCTTTTTAATAAGATGAGGTCCCAGTTTTTGATTCTTTGTAGTATTTCCCATGCGGTCTGTGTTTTGTTCATGAAATCTTTGCATACTCCTATGTCCTTAAGCGTTTTACCTATTCTCTCTTCCATCCAATTTAGTTTCTGTGTTAATATTTAGATCTTTGATCCATTTCAATTTTAGATTAGTTCATGTTGAAAGATATGAGTCTAGCTTCAATCTTTGGCATTTGGAAAGCCAGTTTTTCCAGCACCATTTATTAAAGAGGCTCTTTCTTCTAGTGAAGTTGTTTGGCTCCTTTGTCAAAGATAAGGAGGCTGAGTATGTCTGGAGTTGTTTCTGCATCTACTAGTCTGTTCCATTGATCCTCATATCTGTTCTTTTGCCAGTACTATGTTGTTTTTATCACATTAGCTTTGTAGTGTAATTTCAGGTCAGGGATTGTGATATCTCCTGCCTTGCTTTTGTTGCCTAAAATTGTCTTTGCTATTCTAGGTCTCATCAGAATTCAAATGAATTTTAGGATTGTTTTTTCTAATTATGTGAGATTTGGTGCTAGAAATTTTATTGGGATTGCATTAAATCTGTATAACAATTTTGAAAGTATGGCCATTTTTACTGTATTGGTTCTTCTTAGCTAAGAACAAGGGATATCTTCCCATTTTCTGAAATCCTCTTCTATCTCCTTTTTCAGAGTACTGTAGTTTTCAATGTAGATGTCTTTTACTTCCTTTGTTAGATTGATTCTTAGGTATTTCATTTTTTTGGATGCTATTGTGAAAGGTGTTGTTTCTCTAATTTCTCTCTCAGTGTGTTTGTTATTTGTGTACAGGAAGGCTATTGATTTTTGAGTGTTGACTTTTTATCCAGCTATGGCACTGAATTTTGTTATCAAATCTAGAAATCTTTTGGTGGAGTTTTTGGGGTCTTATATGTACAGTATCATATCATCCACAAATAATGATGATTTAACTTTTTAAACTTTTGGATTAGTGAATACATGTTTCATAAATCTATCCTGTTATTAATTAGGTATAAAAATTTGGAAAAGATAGTTTACCCTTATAAGTATCTAAAAATTGAGGAAAATAAAACTTGCCTCAACAAGGAATAAAATAATGCATGTAAATACATAATGCAGCTGTGACATATAGACACACTCAATATTATTTAAAAACAACTACTTGTCTTGGAATAAAATTTAATCTGCCTCACACTTTTTACCCTTTACCTTTTCATGTTTTCTTTCTATCTTAAATGCTTTCCTAATGGGGCTGTAAAATATTACCTTTTTTATAATTTCTGTTTTTTTAGTACACATGTGAAGTACATGATTTTTACATTCTTAGTGGGGAGTTGGTACATGTAATTAAGATATTACATCTTAATTCCTTTTTTTCATCCCCTTTCACTTCCCTATTTCCCCCTCCACCTATCTCTTTATCCTATTTCTTATCTTTTTTTTTTTTTTTGGTACATGTTTCTTATATGTATCTTTCAAGGTCACTTTGTTTTAGGAAGTCTTAATTGACTCACCCCCAACCAAATGTGTATTCTTCTCCTATTTGAATCCTAACACAATTAGGTACTTCATACTTAAAGCATATATCATATTTGTCTGTGTTTTGGGGGTTACTCTGTGTCTGTTCCATCTTTCTTTCCTCTGTATTATAGGTATGTTGGTATATTGAGCAGAGGCCATGTCTTCTCTCTACCATCCTCAAGTCTTAGCAGAAGTATAGGGTTTGAACACATGGTAACTGTTGTGGTAAGTTATATCATCAAAAGCTGGAGTCTTAAAATAATCAGTATTATCATTCTCAGACTAAGGGTAAATGAATGAAATTGTTTATATACCAATTCTTATATGTCTGATGTTTGATATGTTATCTAATGTTGACAACAATCATATATAAGAAGGATAATTATAATTCTCATTTTACAGATGAAGAAATTTAGCCCTACAAAAATAAGTTACTTGACTAAGGTTATAAGAAGGTTTCAGGGATTTGAATCCAAATCTATGTAACTTTCTGTTTCACTGGTAAGATTGCTATTTACTAAGGAAAACAGACACCATATGTTTTCCTAGATGTGGTGGATTTATTTAAAGGCAGAGACCATAAGATATTATCTGGCCAACTTCTTAATTTTGTAGAGAGGAAATTCAAAACCCGTACAAACAAAAGTCTCACTCAAAGTCACTCAGCTAATAAGCCAAACTGGGTCTGGGTTCCAAGCCAGCTCTAAACATAGTAATTTTCCGAGATACACAGATGCCTGTCTCATAGTGGGCCAACAAAATGTATCTATCTCCCTTCTGAACTTCTGGCCCTCCACCTGAGCCCTCATCTATCACCTTCACAGGCAAAACCTACTTTATTTTGGTTAATACAATATCATTATTAATTTATCTACCACAAGTCAAACTGAAGGTCAAAAATGCTGAGTTCAAGCTGTGTTTATTTTCTGATTGTAAATGCTGGAGCAGAAGTACATGTAGTTATTTTTCTGGAATTACATAACAGTAATGTTGCAACTTCTCATTTATTTTGAACTCCTTAGCTTTTCAGAAAACCCTTAAAATTCTTTTGTTCATCCCCTTTCACTTCCCTCCTCTCACCTCCATCCATCTCTTGATCCTCTCCCTTTTTTTTTTTGGTACATGTTTCTTAAATGTAATAATTTAAGAATAATTTGTGCATCTTTAAAGAAGAGATTGCAGGACTGTGCTAGATTGTCTCAATGGTATCTCTTAATTTTGAGGTTCTGATTCTGCAATTTTGATACTTATAGCTTAATTTTGCAATTCATTAATGTTTCATAATTATTTATAAAGCTATTAGTTACTAAATTATTTTATTTTGATTAATGTTTCTCTTTGATTAATGTTTACATTAGACTGTCAACTCAATCATGATGGAAACTATGTCTGATTTTTGCTCATTATTGTGTCCCCAGCACCAGCACCTGATGGATACTCAGAAAATGTTTTAGAACAGTTAGTGAAGTTGCAATGGCTATTATCCCCTTCATTTAATAGATTACTAAATCAAAGCCAAAAAATATTATTTTCTTAAGAGAAACTATTATTTAGTGGCAGAGCCAATCTGAAATTGCTATCTCCTGAGTTTTGGCATGAATTAAAAATGTAATGAAAGTCTAAATCCTTGTAATAGATCTCATGTCTATTCTTGAAGTCATTACTAGTTGTGATATGTAAATTCTTAAATACTTATCCAGTAAGAATCCTTTTAAAAGTTTTTAAAAATAATAACTATAATTTAAATTACCTGCATTCATCATTGAATATTCTCCAGCTCAAAACTTCAGGTTTAGTGATATTTTTCTTTGAATTTTAGTGACTGAGGCAGAAGTAATTGAACCAACTCCTACTTCATACAATCATGAGGAAAAAAAGAGTAATACACTATTAGCAAAACTGTAGTACAATAGAACCATCATCCACTGTTAACAGGAGTATATGTTGATACACTTATTACAGCAATACCTCAGTTCACAAATGCTTCTTTTCATCAACAATTAGGTTCATTAACAGAAATCTTCAGTGAAATTTTGCTCCCATTAGTGAACCCCACGTGGGGTGACAAACATGACTGTGGCCATCTTTCTGCATGAACATAAACGCACCCATCTTTCCCAGAATTGTGAACTGAATTAAGTTCATGAACCAAGGCCACTGTGTTTTTAATTATCTGTGAAGACTTGTGTGGATTGACTACATTCAGCTGAGGAGTTCTTTTTCTGGTTTCAC
Organism: Heterocephalus glaber; assembly: GCF_053883595.1. Taxonomy (NCBI): domain Eukaryota; kingdom Metazoa; phylum Chordata; class Mammalia; order Rodentia; family Bathyergidae; genus Heterocephalus; species Heterocephalus glaber. Next base: position 3,393,496 of record NW_028258301.1, read on the forward strand.
CTCAGCCTTCTGTAACTATGAGCAAGTCTATGAGCGGGCTGGAATGCTAGGATGACTCATCCATTTTACTGGTAGTTGGCTCTGGTTGATAGTTTAGTAACAGGTTCAGTCAGCATGCTAATATGGCTGGGCTTCCTACTCTTTTACTGTTTTCTTAGAGTCTCTACCTCTTGAGGTAGGCTTTCCATGTGATCTCTGTAACAGAGTAGCTAGACTTTTTTGCATGATTGCATAGGGTACACGAGTGTGCAAAATAGAAGCTGCCTGGCCTTCTTAAGACTTAGGCCTAGAGAAGCAGCTTGAAGCTCCGTCATCCGATGCTCTCCCAGCCAGGACCAGCCAGGTGAGACAAGCAGCTAGAAGCTCCGAGGCCGTCTCGGGCCCCACCCATGCTACGGTGAGGTCCGTTTAGCTGCGCGGGCACCTCCAAGACCCAATCCGTCTGTGTCCCGCCCCCCCCGCCCCCGCCGGCGCCTCTGGCCTTCTGGCTTTTCTGCTACCTGGTCCCACACTACGGAGGCACAGGGGATTATAAAGACCCTTGTCCTGAGCGCCACAAGATAGAGCAGAAGTTAGTAACGGAAAGAGGGCTTCTCAGGCTCCTCGATGGAAACTGAAGCTCAGCGGAAAAGTAAAGAGAATCTCTACAGTAAAGGCACATCAGATCACTGTACTTGGTCTGCTGCTGGCTTGCTGAGACTCACTGACTCACATATGCACACTGATTCCTATGTTGCCTACTGTGACAGCAGAGACATACCCTGAAGGAGGCCCATAATTTTTATTTTTTGCTATTTGCAAAAAAGAAAAAAAATTTTTTCTCTTATTTTTAATTCTTAATTTTTACTTTTTTCTACTCTTCAAATTTTTACTTTTCTTTCTTTTCTTTCTTTTATCTTTTCTCTCTCTCTCACTCATTCTCCTGCTGTCCCACATTGCTCCTCATCTCCCCATTTGTTCCTTTCTGCACTGAATTTGGATTTCTCCCTTATTGTTCTTTTCTTCATTTTCCTTCTCTTGATAATCATTAGGTTTAAAGGAAAGGAAAGATGGTATCTGGCCTCCCTGTTGCTGTTAGGTGATTCTATTCACATCTTTGTTCTTTCATTCTGCCTTTTCCTCTTGCCTTTAACAACTTCTTAGAGTTTGTGTGAACTTTCTGTGTCTTCTGGCCTCACTGCTAATCTTACCTGATCTTTTTTGAGACCTGTCTTCTTATTTCCACGGTGGTGTGTGTGGGGGTGCTTCTGGTGCCCACGCAGCTCACCTTCTCTGCCCTAGGAGCTTGGGATGGCGGTGGGAAGCTTCCTTCCAGGTGCTGGGACCAGCTCAGCTTCTCTGCCCTAGGAACTTGCGATGGCCACCATTACTCTTTCAACTCATCAAGGAAATTGAAAGGGTAGCAAGGCTTCCAAATTCATTCCTGGAAGCAAGTGTTACTTTGATCCCCAAACCAGGAAAAGACCCAACCCAAAAAGAGAACTATAGGCCAATCTCTCTAATGAACATAGATGCAAAAATCCTCAACAAGATACTGGCAAACAGAATACAGAGGGTCATCAAGAAGATCATACACCCTGACCAAGTCGGATTTATCCCAGGGATGCAAGGATGGTTCAGCATCCATAAATCAATAAATGTAATACACTATATTAACAGAGTCAAGAACAAAAACCACATAATAATCTCAATAGATGCAGAAAAAGCATTTGACAAAATCCAACACCTGTTCATGATAAAAACCCTACAGAAAATTGAATTAGAAGGTCTTTATCTCAACCTGATTAAGACTATCTGTGAAAAATCAACAGCCAACCTCATACTAAATGGTCAAAAACTGAAAACTTTCATGCTAAAATCAGGAACAAAACAAGGATGCCCACTATCACCACTCCTGTTCAAAATGTTTTGGAAACATTAGCCATAGCAATTAGAAAAGAGAAAGAAATAAAAGAAATAAAGATAGGAAAGGAAGAAGTGAAACTGTCATTATTTGCTTATGATATGATACTTTATGTAGAAGATCCAAAAAAACTCAGTCTAAAGTCTTCAAGACCTAATTGACAGATTCAGTAGAGTACCTGGATACAAGGTCAACACTCAAAAAATAATAGTCTTCTCATATGCAAATAGCAGACCCGTTGAGAGAGAAATTTGGGAAATAATTCATTTTACAATTGCATCTAAAAAAATGAAATATCTAGTAATCAACCTAACAAAGGAAGCAAAAGACCTCTACACTGAAAACTACAGCATCGTGAAGAAGGAGATCGAAGAGGATATAAGAAAATGGAAAGATATCCCTTGCTCCTGGGTAGGAAGAACCAATATAGTGAAAATGGCCATACTTGTAAAACTACTATATAGATTTAATGGAATGCCAATTGAAATTCCAACAATATACTTCACAGAACTAGAGAAAACAATCCAAATATTCATTTGGAACCAGAAGAGACCTAGAATAGCAAAAGCAATTCTAGGCAACAGAGACATGGGTGGGGGTATCACAATCCCCAACTTGAAAGTATACTACAAATCTACTGTAATAAAAACAGCATGGTACTGGCAAAGAAACAGACCCAAAGATCAGTGGAATAGATTAGAAGATGCAGAAACAACTCCAGACATACTCAGCCACCTCATCTTTGCCAAAGGAGCCAACAACCCTCATTCGAGGAAAGATAGCCTATTTAATAAATGGTGTTGGGAAAACTGGATTTCAACCTGCCAAAATTAAAACTAGACCCATACCTATCACCATGCACTAAACTAAGATCAATGTGGATTAAAGATCTAAATATTAAGACAGAAACAGTAAACTTGCTGGAAGATAAGTTAGGTAGAACTGTCGATGACATTGGCATAGGAAAAGACTTTATGAACAAATCTTCCATAGCATGGGAACTAGCACATAGAATCAACAACTGGGATCTCATTGTATTAAAAAGCTTCTGCACTGCAAGAGAAACTACCAACAGAGCTAACAGACAACCTACAATATGGGAAGAAATTTTTAGCAGCTGTACCTCAGACAAAGGTCTGCCATCGAGAATATATAAAGAATTGAAAAAAATCAGACCCCTGAAATTCAAATACCCAATTCAAAAATGGGCATCTGAAATAAACAGACATTTCTCAGACAATGAAGTAAAAGCAGCAAATAAATATATGAAAAAATGTTCAGCATCACTGGTCATTTGAGAGATGCAGATGAAAACAACACTGAGATTCCACCTCACCCCAGAAAGAATGGCTGCTATCAAGAAATCAACCAATAACAAATGCTGGTGGTGGTGTGGAGAGAAAGGAACTCTTCTCCATTGCTGGGGGGAATGTAGACTGGTACAACCATTGTGGAAATCGGTATGGAAATACCTCAAAGAACTAGGACTACAGATCCCATTTGACCCAGCTATTCCTCTACCGGGAATCTTCCCCAAAGAATTTAAAGAATCGCACCACAGTGATATATGTGCACCTATGTTTATAGCGGCACAGTTTGTAATAGCTAAAGCTTGGAAACAGCCCAAATGCCCATGAACTGGAAACTGGATAAAGAAGGTGTGGCTTTTTTATAAAATGGAGTACTACTCAGCCATAAAGAATGAGAAACTACAGACATTTATAGCTAAATGGATGCATATTGAGACCATACTCTTAAGTGAAATAAATAAGACACACATGTGTAATACTGAATAGTTTCTCTATTGTGAGAAACTGAAAGTGTAAATAAGGATGAAAATGATTAAAATGAATAATTGATAATTTGAAATAGGAAAAGTTCCAAGGGTTTGGGGCTGGTGGGAGGGGAAGGGGAAAGGGGAGAAGGGAAAGGAAAAATTATGAAATAAAAAAAAAATGGAATCAAACTCTGTGTAAATAGGGAAGGGTGGAGGGGGTGAAGGGTGCACAGGTAATGGGAAAAAACATAAGAACTAAGATTAATCATGTTCTGGTACAAACACCCAATGATAAATGTAAATGTATTTTATACCTAAAATGTACCAATAAATATATAAATTTAAAATAAAAAGACTTAGGCCTGGAGCTGGCTCAACATCACTTACACTGCATTCTGTTAATTAAAATCTCAAGCTAATTGCAGAACCAACCTAGATTCAAGGGAAGAGGGCAATACAAGTGCATGAACATGGGGAGGTGTGGAACCATCAGTGAAACAGACAGTTGTGGCAAACTTTAGCCATAGGTCAAATCCAGCTAATCTCCTTTTTTTTTTTGGTATGACTTTTGAGTAAAATATTTTTATACTTGCACTTTGGAGTCTCTTTGCTGATTGGCCTCACTAACATTGAAACCTCTTTTAATGAAATGTTATCTCCCTGATTCTTTTCATTATTAGCTCTATAAACTACCAAAAGAAAACTCAATTTAATTATTTTTTACAACTATCCAGGGAAATAGTTTCTAGAATTTTGTTTCTCACTTGTTACATAAATACCTGATGAATATCCTCTGTTTTTGCTACCTGAACCAAAGGCATAAAATATTTTCTCTCTTATCCTTATGGAAAAAAATTGTCAACTCCTGTTTCACACATATTCTACTCATTTTTTCCTTTCCATATCTCTGCAGAGATAAATTGTCACCTCCATTTTTACGTAAAGAAGTAGAAGATCAGCTAAAATCTGCAATGAATGAAGTGGAAGATACAATAGAGAGTATCGACAGCAGCATCAATCAAGAAGGAAGCAGAAAAAAGAAAGAATTGGTGAATTTGAAGATAGATTATTTGAAAATATTTAGTATGTGGAGAAAAAAGAAGTCATGAAAAGAATGAAGAAAAATAGAAGGCTTATAGGACAGCTTCAAAAGAGCAAATATCTGTTGTGTAGAAGTCAAAGAAGATAAGAGAGACAAAGGCATGGAAAGCACATTTAAAGGACTTATAGCAGAAAACTTTCCATGTCAGGGACAGAAATTTTGAAAGTCTCCAAAGAAGACTGCTTGAAGACATATAGTAGTCAATCATGAACTAGGAGAGGATCCTGAAAGCAATGATCAGTTTTAATGGCAGAAAGTTTGTAGGCCACAAAATTGGGATGATACAATGAAAATGCTAAGGAAAAACATATTAAAGCCAAGAATAGTATAGTTAGAAAAGCTGTCTTTGAAAAATGAAAGACAAACAAAAGCTAAGAGAGTTAGTTACTACCAGACTTGTCTTACAAGATATATTAAACGAAGTTCTTCTAAATGAAAAAAAAAGATACTATTTAGAAACATAAAAGCACAGAAAAGTATAAAACTTACTATGAAATATAAATACACAGTCAAATTATAAATACTCTGTATTAATCATTTTCCTCTTTCTGGGGGCAAAATTCCTGATGCCTACAATTTACAGGAGATTAGTTTGAGAGGAATCACGTCATGATCAGCTGGCTTCAAGGCAGAAATGACATGGTGGAAGGGCATGGAAGAAGAAACCTGTTTAACAAATGGCAGCCAGGATGCAGAGAGAGAGACAAGGGAGGAGCTGGGGACAAAATACTCCTTCCAGATAAACTTGAGTCATTTGTTCGAAAATGGATGCACCTTGAGTTCATAATGTTAAGTGAAATAAATCAAATACACAATCTTAAATATCACATGATTTCTTTTATATGAGAAACTCCAAATATAAATAAAGAGCAAAATAAAAGACAGATAATAGGAAATAGGGAGATACATCTTTTGCAAATGGAAAGGTGACCAAGAGATAGGATGGGGTGTGGGGAAGAGAAGCAGAGGGCATAAAAACAAAAAAGAATCACAATGTTTTTTACAAATGTAAAATAACTCCATGAGGAATGTGATCATTATATACTACAATCATATTTTTTAAAAAATACACCCTTTCAGGTAATACCTCTAGTGACCAGACCTCTCCAACTAGGCCCTCACTCCTAAACTCATATTAACCTACACACTCATCAGTGGATTAAGCCCACTGATGAGTATAGTACCCCCATGATCCAATTACCTTCCAAAAGTTCCACTTCTGAACACATGAAACTTCTGAGGATATTTTATATCTAACCCATAACACTCATATTCTCTAAGAGTGGGGTGTAAATTACTTATATATTTAGTATGAAGATTCAAAGGCAAACAATTAAAACAATAATAGCTACTGTAACATATTAAAGAATATGTAGTATAAATAGTATAGTGTTTATATATATATATATATATATAGTATAAAGCAAAAACATGCAATGGTGGGAGATTTAGAGTAAAAATGGTGTTATTTTATGTGAAAGTTAAAATGTTATCTTAAAATACCCTATTATAATTAGAAGATGTTTTATGTAAACCTCAGAGTAACAATAAGATAAAAACTTTTGGTCGACCACAATGAGAGAAAAATAAATCAAATCATATTGCTAGTAAAAATTACCTAGTTAAGAGGGAAAACAAGAACTGAGGAAGGAGAAAATGATCTGCAAATAACTAGAAGATGATTAACAAAATGACAGTAGTAAGTCCTTACCTATCAATAATTACATTGAATGTAAATGGATTAAATTCTCCAATCAAAAGACATAGAGTGACCAAACAGATTAATAATAAAGACAAAAAGACCCAACTATACACTATATACAAGAGATTCTGTCCATAATAGAAAGATGAAGAGGTTCATTACATAATGAAAAAGCAATTTATTAAAAGAATATAACTATTCAGAGAATATGAAGGAAATAATACAGATAAGACTCCAAATAAATGAAATAGAGATGGAAAGAACAATAGAAATCATCAATGAAACCGAGCTATCCTTTGAAAAGTAAACAAAATTGACAAGCCTTTAGCTTTCTAAGGAGAAAAGAGACTTAAAAAAATAATATTACAAATGAAAGAGGAGACAGTAGTACCAGTATCACAGGTGTACAAAAGGAGTCTGCGATGATTATGAACAATTATCTGCCCACAAAATAGATAACCTGGGCAAAATAGGTAAGTTTCTAATACCTAAAACCTACCAAGACCTCATTCTGATGAAAGAGAGAATCTGAAAGACCAGTAATGAGTAAGGAGATTCAATCGATAGTAGAGCTTCCATTGAAAGAAAAGCCTAGAATCTGTTTGCTTCACTGTTCTATTCTACCACATTTAAAAATATGGTTCTCAATACTTCTGAAACACTTCCAAAAAAACCCAAAGAGTGAATACTTTCAGTCATTTTACAAGGACAGGATTACATTGGTACCCAAAACAGACAAGAACACTATCAGAAAAGAAAATTAGTCTTCCTATTTCACATTATCAATTGTTCATTTTAATCCTTATTTGCACTTTCAGCTTCTCACACCAGAGAAACTATTCAGTATTTACACAGGGTAGGGGAAGTGGGAGGGGTAGGGGAAAGGAAAGAAGGGAAAGGAAAAAAATATGAGAACAGAAAAAAATGGAAACAACGTCTTTGTAAATAGGGAGGGGTGGAGGGGGTGAAGGGAGGGCAGGGGAATGGGGAAAAAATAAGAACCAAGGTGCATCATGTAAAGGTACAAGTTCCCAATGATAAATGTAAATGTACTGTATAACCTAAAATGTACTAATAAAAGAATTTAAGGGAAAAAAGAAAATTAGAGTCCAGTATCCTTGATAAATTTAGATGCACAAATTCTCAATATAGTATTAGCAAAGTGAATTCAACAGCACATTAAAACGACCATTTACCATAATCAAATGAAATTTATCCCTGAGATGGAAGGATGGTTTGACATAATGCAAATCTATATATATATATATGATACAGCATATTAACAAAAAGAAAGACAAATACCATATGGTCATCTCAATAGATGTAGAAAAATGATTTCACAAAATTCAACATCCTTTCATGGTTAAAGACTCAGCAAAATAAATATAAAAGAAATGTATCTCAACACGATAAAGACCATATATGAGAACCCCACAGCTGACATCATACTCAACAGTAGAAAGTTAAAAGATCAATAGTGAGATAAGAATGTACATTCTTGTTACTTCTAATCAAAGATTTCCTGAAGTCCTTACTGGAACAGTTAGGCAATAGAATGAAATAAAAGACATATAAGAAAGGAAGTCATACTGTCCTACTTTATAGATGATATGCTCTTTTATACAGAAAACTAGACTCTAGAAAAACTGTTAGAACTAATTAATAAATTCAATAGTGTTTCAAGATACAAAGTCAACATACAAAATTCAGTAGTGTTTGTATATACTAACCACAAAGTGTCCACAAAAGAAAACATTGTCATTCACAGTGACTAAAAAGTAAATAAATAATAAAACATTTAGAAATAAATTTAACTAGGATGTAAAAAAAACCCTGTACATAAGAAATTTTAATGAATTAAAAAGATGTTGAAAGACACAAATAAATGGAAATATATCCCATATTCTCTGAGTATAAGAATTAATATTACTAAAATGTCTACATTGCCGAAAGCAACTTAAAATTCAGTACAACTCCTATCAAAATCTCAATGACATTTTTCACAGAAATAGAAAAAAAATTTAAAATTCATGTGGAACCAGAAAAGACAATGAATAGCCAGAGCAACCATGAGAAAAAAAGAACAGCTGGAGGAATCATGCCACCTGATTTCAAAATATATTACAAAACCATAGTAATCAAAAACACTATTACTAGTGTAAAAACAGATTGATCAATGGAATGAGAAAGAAAGCATACAAGTAAACAACATTTCTATAGTCAATTGAGTTTTGACGGAGGTGTCAAGAATATACGAAGAGGAAAAGACAGTCTTTTTAATACGTGATATTGGGAAATTGTATATCTGCATGTAAAAAAATGAAAACAAACCCTTGTCTCACAACCATTTATGGAAGTGAATTCAAAATGGGCAGAAACTTAAATGTAGAGCTTCAAATTGTAAAACTATTAGAAGAAAACATAGAAGCTCCATGACTATCCTCAAATCTAGGAAATAATTTTTTGGCTATGAACCCCTCAAACATAGACAACAAAATTAAAAGTAAACAGATGTTTTTACATTCAATTTCAAAGCTCCTGTACAGCAAAGGAAACAATCAGTAATATTAAGAGACAACCTACAGGATGGGAGAAAATATTTGCAAGCCATGTATCTGATAAGGGGTTAAATCTAAAATACATAAGGAATTAAAACAAGTCAATTGTAAGAAAACAAATAACAAGATAAAAATATGGCCAAAAGACCTGAATAAATATTTCTCAATAAAAGATATGAAAATGGCCAATGGACGTTCAAAGATTACTCAATATAACTAATCATCATGAAAGTGCAAAATTAAATCACAATGATTTATTTACATTCTCTCTTCCCTCTTAGAATAGCTATATCACAAAGACAAGAGAAAAGTGTTGGAGAAGAAGTGAAGAGAGGGGAACCCTATTTCCCTGTTGGTGGTAATATAAATTATCATGGTCATTATGTATATTAAAGATAAAATATTTTATGATTCAGAAATACCTCTACTGGGTATATATCCAAAGAAAATCAAGTGACCACGTCAAAGAAATATGTGCTCCTATTTTCACCACTGCATTTTTTACAGTAACCAAGATATGAAATCATGCAAAGTGTCCATTAGTGATGAATGGATAAATAATAATGTATATATATAAGATGGAATACTGTTCAGCTTTTTGAAAGTTGGGAATCTTATCATTTTTGACAATGTGGATGATCCTGGAAGACATTATGTTAGAAGTGAAATAAGCCAGGCATAGAAAGACAAATACTATATGATCTCACTTGTGTGTTGAATCTAAAAAAGTTGAACTGATAAAAGTATAGAGTAGATTGGTAGTTGCCAAGGGTGAAATGGGGAGATGTTGGTTAAACAATAAAATTTCATTTAGATAGTAGGAATAAGTCCAAGAGATCTATTAGACAGTATGGTTACTATAATTAAGAACATATATTCTTGAAATTTACTGAGTAAAATTTAAGTGTTCTCACTATAAAAGTAAGTATATGAGATTAATCATTATTAACTTGATTTAGCTATTCCAGAATTTACATATAATTCCAAACATTGTGTTGCATATGATAAATAGTTACAATTTTTCATTTAAAATTTATTTTAAAACATTCAAACGTAAAAAGACTAAGTCACAGAGCTGGGAATCTCTTAGCATTGACTTTGATGTGAATACCTGTAATTTTGTTCTCCATCATGCTTCCTTCTTTCTCATACATTTTAAAGAGTCTCAGTGGACCAGAATTTTAGAACCTCCGAGTCTGGCCTGGTGGCAATCTTTGTTGTGTATTAAATGTCTCTGGGAGGCTCAGACCCTATTTAATTCATGCCAGCTCTTTCCTCCAGTGAAATTTAGTATATTGTTGCCTCCTTCTACATCCATTGCCTATGATGTAGCCTCTTTTTTAGGTGGAAAATATTAAGATTAAGGAGTTTCAATATCTTCCTAGCACTTCGTAGCTTTTCTCATGGGAAAGATCAGAAAAAGTATTCATATCAGATTTGTCTCTGATTCCTTGTGAACATTCCCACATGTTTCCCAAAATGTAAACATTCTTGATTCTTAATTTCTGTTTTCATGAAATAAAACTATTATTACTCGCTTGCTTTATCATTTGTTGGGATCAAAGGAACATGTTGACAGTATATGAAAAATATTTGAAAACCATTAGTCTCTATCTCTGTTTACTATTCATGATTTTTGCCATTACTATAATTACTATTATATCTTGATGTCTTTGTATTTCACCACCAAGGAAAATAGTAAATCAAGATCTCTAAACCCATTTTATTTCCTTCTGAATGAAATTTCTCACAGAAGGGGCTGGAAAAATCTGTGGTCTGTCCTAATAGTCATGCTTTAAGTTCTTTACTGTTGAACAGTCTGCACAGTATTTCTTGATGCTAGGTAAAATTTTATTTGATTACAGGTACTGTGTGCATGAATGCATACCTATAATTAGATGTTATTATGCTAAGGGGTATAGTCTCTCCACTCCCACCTTTTCCATTTGCAAATGTGTGTTGACTTCTGAGGTTATACAGACTGAGCAGACAACAGACTACTAATTAAGTAAATAAATTTAACTCCTTGAAAATTGTATTTTAATAAGGTAATTCATACAACAAAATTACTATTAAAGTATATTAAATCTGTAAAAATCTCAAAGCAAAAATATTCACCATGTTAATGGTGAAGCCAGGAATAGACCCTTAAAGTCAAAAGCCATAGCTTGTTTACTCTATTGTGTCTCTTGCCATTGGGAATTTAATGTGGGCTTCTGTGGATTTTATTTTGTTAATATTTGGGTGAAAAATAAATGAATAAGAGAAAATCAATTCTGTTAATTAAAATGCACTGTCCTGTAGGAACTGAGGTTAGCACTGAGTAAGCTGCTGAAGGAAGGGGCAGGGCTGCATCGGTTACTTTGTTTTCCAATTATCATTGCCTTCTGAGTCTCTTCTTGTGATCTTTATTACCATTGCAAAGATACTGTGCCTTGCCTTTTAAGATCCCAGCTGCAGCATGTGTACAAATACATTTGAGTTTTTTAAAAAATATAGTTAATAGGAAATAATGGGATAGACCTTTTGCAAAAGGGAAAGGAACTATGAGATGGAAGAGGGTAAGAGGGGAGAAGAGGATGAAAAAGTAATTAAGATGTGTTGTATATGTGTACCAACTCCCTATGAGAAATGAAATCATTTTGTACTACAAACGTGTAGTAATAAACTTGAAAAGAAGGACCTTTGGCCACCTATGATTTTTAAAATAAATTTTAATAAAGGAAAAATTTTAAGTAAAATAGCGTTTATAGTTTAAATTTTTTTAAAAAACCATACACATATATGTCAAAAATCATGATACAAGAGCCCAATGACTAAAAAAGATTTGAGAACTGCACTGGTCTGTGTACTGGACCTTGTGAGAGGAAGCTCTTGTTTCATTTTAATTTCCTTTCACTCTGTTCTCCCCCTTCCCTTGTGTTCCAGTCAAGCTTACCTTCTTAATTCTTGGAATGTTCCCTGGTGTCTTTGGAGTCCAGGATTTTGTGCATGCTGTTCTTTCTACCTGAAAAGCGTTCTCGCTGTCCATAATAACATACTTTTTGTCTGTTGCTCCCAGTCACCTTTAAGATCTCAGTGAAACAGCGCTTTCAAAGAGAACCCTAGCTCCACATTCTAAATGATCCCCTTCCCACCATTACATATTCTTAAATTATCCTGTGCTGTGTTAAAACATAGTCATTTATATTTTTGTGAGAATATAATTGTCTCTGTGTCTCCTTACTAAACTTTATCCTTTAAAGGTCAAGATCCATTTTTATTTTCCTCACATTATACACATATAGGCAGTCAGTAGATCTTTCAGATGAATGAACAGGAAGAAAATACAGTTATAGTAATTATCAAAACAACACAGGTATAGGACAGCTAAATTTACAAAGCAAGTGTATGACCCCAAGGGAAATATACCATGCTTGCTAATATTATCTTCACTTTTTTGTTATAATCATCAACACCCCAAAGTGATATTGATTCATGTCTTCTGAAATAAAATATCTTTCATATCTTCACAAACTCACAGGAAAGGACCAAACTGATCAAACGAAAGAAAGAAAAAAAAACTATCACCAGGCTTATGAGTCATTCCCTAGATATCAGAGCTAAATAGAAGCAAATGTTTCACTCTGGACCTCAAAATCATAATTCTGAGTAGTGAAGGTCAAGAGCCTTGGTTGAGAAAGTAAAACTTGTTTTATAACCCAATCTTTGTGACTCAGTTTGCTTTTTGACCACAGAGTCACCCAACCTTCATGAACACAGGAACAATTGTCTTCTTGCCTCTTTTGTCTTCAGTTTAGGTAATAAAAATATCTTTTTTCTTTTGTGTTTTTTAATTAAATCTTTTTGCCATTCATTTGTTCCCACAATGTCTTCTTGCTGATCTTCTGAAACTAAGGTTGTTACACTACTACCTCATTCTCAAAAGTACATCTCTCATTGATTTCTCATTATGTGACTAAAGTTTCCCATGAAATTTCACTAAAGAGGATTGGAATAATAGGAACGAGTCTTTTTGCACTTGAGGATTATATAAGGTTGAAGTCTTTGGAAATGGGAAGAGTTTAGGGTAAAATATATTTTGCAAATTATCAGAGTTTGAGCATGAATACCAGAGTTTTTACTGTTTCTTTTTTTTAAAAGAAAAAAATGAATTGATCACACCTGTTAATTCCAATGATTGATGTATATTCTCAAGAACTTTCTTGCCTTCATAGTTCTTTTCTTTACTCTTAAGATCTGTATTCCCTAATGCTCTGTATATCTTCCCCTTCTTTTTATTTCCCCCTTCTTTATTGACACTCAAATATTCCCCTGGAAGAAATAAAAGATAATCATAGATTGAAAGACATAATAAACTGGCTTTTAGTCATGCCTTGTCACGTAGACATTGTATGTTTATCTCTCTGAGACTCAGTTACTTATGTAAAATGGTGATAATATGTAATAGTATAATGCAGCATTATAATAACTTCAGAAAATTGTGGTGAACATTTTATATATATGTATATGATTCTTAGTATAAAACCTTATACATAGTAAGTGCTCAATAAATATCAATCTTCTATTCTAACCTTCTGTGACAATAGGTCTCTGCTGTTTATTTCCACAGTTTGTTCATATCTAAGTGATGGAGAAATAAAGATGATAATTGCTGAAAAGAGACCTGAATTAACTGAGAAGCTTCTATAATCTATCTACTTAGGGTCATTCATACACATGCAATGTTGAAGTCTTACAGTCCAATCAATATTATGATTAAATCTACAAGTAGTAAAAATGAGCACAGATGCAATTCCAGTAAGTCCTTTTGTGAATTTTACAGCTGTTTTCATGAGTTTGAGCTTTGACATCAGACAGATCTGGATTTTAATCCTGACCCTGACACTTACTGGTATGAGGTGCTCAATAAATGGCAGCTGCTGCTATAATAAACTTGCTTTTACAAGAGAATCAATTAACTTGATTGAGCCAGTATTTTCTGGAAATGTTTCACAAGTGTTTCATTAGTTGGCTTCTCTAGTTCTTTGCATATACTCATAATCTCCTGAGTGACTTTGAATCATAATAATTCCTTCTCAAAAAATGAATTACTGAAAGTTGATATGTGTCCAGAACTAAGGTCAAATATGACATTTCAAAACCAATATAGGCTTTATAGTATGTATGTATGTATTTTTGAGGTAGGGGAGAAGGACATTTTACAACTAACTTCCCTTTCCTGCACTCTTCCTTTGCACCATTTGATAATTTAGTGTGGGCGAACTAGAAGGAAGACTAAGACATTTTCAGAGCTTGTATTAGAATTAGGATGGATTTATTTTGAAGGATGGCCTAGAAAATATATGATCTGGGTTGCGCATCAGATTTTTAAAGGAATTGAAAGTAATATTACTATGACCTTCTTTGGGAGTGTGAAGCAGGATACTTAAAATTTGAGTGTCTACTGGACTGCATTAGGCACAATGTTTGGTGATTTAAAGGAGTTGTACATCCCAGTGGTAATTTGTTCAGCTGTCACTGAGCTTCTAACTTTTTGTGGAGCATTTAAATACAGCATAATGTCTCTATGTTAGAAGCTTGTAAGGCACACACGGTCAACTCTACCTGGCTTTGAGGGAGATATTTTCTCTTCTGTTCTTCTAGTTGAGGACACTGGGGATCAGAGGGGTGAAATAACTGGTCCAAAATTACATAGGTAGCAGTTAAACTTAACTTAAAATTTCTTTATCTCCTTTAATTGGGTATTTGTGATTATTACATTTTCTTTCCAGTGAGGGTATGCTTGAATAAAATTGAAAGATGTATGCAGTATAGTATAAGACAGTAAGAAATATAAGTATTTTAAATAGATAAAGATTATTTTACATTTGGATGGTTTTCTACATAAAAATCCAAGAGAAACATACAGATTAACTATGAGAACAGGCTGTTGAATAATAGAGTAATACACAAAAATTAAAGTGATAAAAATACAAATATGTAAATAAAGAGTGTTTAACAACTCATTATAGAAGTTGTCCCAGAGGATACAAAGGGGAAGAATGGTTTTCTGGGGAGTGATAACTCTGAGGAAAACTTTAATATTTTTCAGAGATCTGAAGCTGGAAAATATTAACATGACTTAACTCTGGATTTTTAGTAAGCTTAAATAGTTTGCAACAAAAATTGTAAAATTCAAACAAATAAATCTAAGTTAGGATTTCTGATCTTTGAAAATAATGCAATTGGAAGTTTTGAGACATTTAATTTAGATTCTGATTGGTTCTAGAGATCTTTGTTTTAGCTATCCTGATATCTTTGTTTTAATTTAATTTTTAAAATTTATTATTTTATTTCACGATTAAAACCATAGGTTTGGTAGTCAGTGTCACTAACTATTTAAGTTACGAGATGCCTGATTCCACTGGGCAAGTTATGTTTCTAAACCATTCTTTGTTTTGGTTCACTTTTGTAATACTCTGGCCCTTATCCCTTACAGTTATCATGTGAATAAAATAATACAATTCCTGTAACAAATTTAGCACATGAGTGTGCAATGATTTGGCTTGCTTTGGCCACATTGAGTGAAGAAGAATATGTACTGGGGTGCTAATATAATATAATACAATATAGTTAATGTATATAAGTAGCAAAACTTCCTGTATTTTAAAATATTTTAATTATAGCTTTTTTAAAAAGAAAGCAAACCATCCGTCTAATTTTAGCACAATGTCAGGTACACTATATTATAAATGTTAGCTGTTCAATAATAAAGTTTTATAACTTCACATAGTTTTTATAAGAATTCAATGAAATAAGCCAAGTAAAGCTCATTGCACAATATCTGACTCTTACTAATGTTTTCTTAATTTTTAATTCCACCTCACCTTTGTCACCCCACCCCGGCTTACTCTTGAATATTTAGTTAATTTCTTAAATTTGTCTGTGCATTGTGCTGGATTGAACATTTTAAAATCACATTTGGTTAACATATTTTGTAACATTTATAGCTATTTGGGAGCAAAGAATGTGATTATTATATGATAACTTGAATGATAGCAACTGTTGCTCACAACAGAGAGATAATTATTTGTACAAACTTTTTCCTCTATTTCTTAATGTTGAATAGAGAATAGGACTAGCTGTTTTGTGTTAAGGATGCCTGTTCCACTTCTGGTTACCCAGTAGGAGAAATGTACTTTTTCCTCAGATTCTAAGAAATGTTTGAAGAGATAAATGTTTATTCTGGCATTATTTTGGGTGATGGGGTTGGCAAGTGGAATTCCCTTCATCTAAAAGTGAAAGTGGATGTTGAAATTAAAGGAGTATAAATAACCAAGAGTAAAGAAAATAGCAGTGAGCCAGTAGGACAAGCCTGAGTAGATCACCAGTCTGAAGAGGTTGCCCAGGAAACACTGAAAACTGGATGAGTAGAGACAGGAACCATAGCATCTTAGAAGGAGCATGCTATGCCCTATTGAGGGAGTTTAGTGTATTCATAATTTGGACTGGGCTTTTCCCTCTGTATCTAGCTTTCCAGATTTTTTTGTGGCATGATGTTAAAGGGTTAAATATGTTTAAACCAGATGTGTGATAGATAAATCTATGAGAGGTAAACTCATTAAGGTATTGAGTATTGTTATTTTAAAATATCAAAACAAGTTTGTGCAAGGCACTGGGTTCAGTCCCCAGCATTGCAAACAAACACCACAACATATGGTGTCATCTCTTTTAGATAACTTCTGGAAAATAGGTGTAAATTCTCGGTTTTTCAGCAAAGAGAGTTGGAAGTGAGTTGGGCACACATTTAAGAAAGTTAGCATGAACTCTCTGATTTGCTATCTCAGATTCAGGTGAATGTCAAAATGATGGGGTATGACTAATTGGAGCAATGTGAGAAGAGGCAGGACTTGCTCATAGACTGTCTCCAAAGCAATCAGCATCCTAAGAGCAGCTCTAATAGCAGAGCTTTCAGTTACTAATCAAATGAAAGAAATGTTTTCATAAAATCCTTCCCACAGACTTGAATAAAGGGAATGTATTTTGATGTGCCAAGTTTTATGGCTTAATGAAAATAGTCAGGAGTTGGTATATTCTGCTTTTCTAACAGGCGTGATTGACAAATCCTTTGAGAAAATTGATGAGCTAATGTTAATGTGATCTGTATTAACCTAAAAGAAGTATTATATGTAGTCACTCATTTATTTTTAAAATAATTGCAAATACATTTTCATAGAAAGAAAGCAAAGATCTTATGACAATCTCAGTGTTCCCACAGAGAGATGAAATAATCTGACAAAAAAAGAAGTAAACTAAAAATTTCCTAGTACTTAAAAATAAAATGAATCCCTCTTATCCCCCATAGTAAAGTACTGTTATTGAATCATTACTAATATGTTTGAATGAATGCAGTTGTGTTCCTTAGCTCATATTTTATTATTAATTTATTATTTCTTTAACATCATCCATCACTTCATAACTATGAGACTTGAGCAATTTTCAGTTAAATTCTCTGAATTTCAGATTTCTCATCTCTTCAATTGGAATTGAAAAATGGATCTTTAGCAAAACTGTGTCCACTTAAATTTTGTATTTTAGGTATCTCACTCTTAAGGATGGAATCTCAGGGTTGTGCATGTGCAGGGTCAGCACTTGAGAGTTAATGCTTCATTAAATTTTATGGTTTGGTACCTCATTTGCCACACCCTAGTCCTAGCTCTGTTCCCTTGGAGGATTGAGAAGTGATTTGTAGGAGGGAATAAGAAGTGGGAAGGAGAGTTATACTAAATGTGGGTTAAGAAGTATGCAGACATCACACGAGGAGGGACCTTGTAACTTAGAAGTTTGGACTTTATTGTAGGGTTATGAGAAGTCAGTTAAAACATTTTGAAGCCAAGAGTTGGTTCTTCAAAA
Source organism: Heterocephalus glaber (assembly GCF_053883595.1). Lineage (NCBI taxonomy): Eukaryota > Metazoa > Chordata > Mammalia > Rodentia > Bathyergidae > Heterocephalus > Heterocephalus glaber. The sequence continues at coordinate 3,411,433 of NW_028258301.1, forward strand.
GAATAAACAAAATTGACAAACCCTTAGCCAACCTTATCAGAAAAAGGAAAGAAAAGGCCCAAATCCATGCAATTAGGAATGAAAAGGCTGAAATTACAACAGACCCAGCAGAAATCCAGAGGATCATCAATACCTCCCTCAAGAAACTATACGCCAATAAGATGGAAAACACAGAAGAAATGGACAGATTCCTAGATACGCATGAATTACTGAAGTTGAGCGAGGAAGACCTAAAAATTCTAAACAACCCAATATCAATCAATGAAATTGAAAACGTAATTAAAAACTTACCAACTAAGAAAAACCCAGGCCCTGATGGCTTCACTGCTGAATTCTACAAGACATTTAGAGAGGAACTACTGCCACTACTGTTTAAACTCTTCAATGAAATTGAAAGGGAAGCAATACTCCCAAATTCATTCCTGGAAGCAAGCATCACCTTGATCCCCAAAGCAGAGAAAGACCCAACCGAAAAAGAGAACTATAGGCCAATCTCACTAATGAACATAGATGCGAAAATCCTTAATAAGATACTGGCAAATAGAATGCAGAAGATCATCAAGAAGATCGTACACCCTGACCAAGTGGGATTCATCCCAGGGATGCAGGGATGGTTCAACATACACAAATAAATGTAATACACTGTATTAATACAGCCAAAGGCAAAAACCATATGATCATCTCAATGCATGCAGTAAAAGCATTTGACAAAATCCAAAATGCATTTATGATAAAAACCCTTCAAAAAATCGGAATAGATGGTCTCTACCTCAATCTGATAGAAGCCATCTATGAAAAACCAACAGCCAATATCATACTAAATGGTCAAAAACTGAAACCCTTCACACTAAAATTAGGAACAAGACAAGGAAGTCCACTGTCACCACTCCTATTCAATATAGTTTTGGAAACATTAGCCACAGCAATTAGATAAGAGAAAGAAATAAAGATAGGAAATGGAGAAGTCAAATTGTCTTTACTTGCAGATGACATGATACTCTGTACAGAAGACCCCAAGAACTCCACCAAAAGTCTTCAAGACTTAATAACCAAATTCAGTCAAGTAGCTGGTTACAAGGTCAACACACAAAAATCAATAGCTTTCCTCTACAGGAACAGCAGACTCACTAAGAGAGAAATAGGGTAAACAATTCCTTTCACAATAGCATCCAAAAAACTGAAATACCTAGGAATCAACCTAACAAAAGAAATCAAAGACCTCTTCTCTGAAAACTATAGCATTTTGAAAAAAGAGATTGAAGAGGTTTACAGAAAATGGAAAGACATCCCTTGCTTTTGGGTATGAAGGATCAACATAGTGAAAATGGCCATACTTCCAAAACTGCTATATAGATTCAATGCAATCTCAATTGAAATCCTAGCAGCATACTTCACGGACATTGAGAATACAATCCAAAAATTCATTTGGAACAAGAAGAGACCCAGAATAGCAAAAGCAATTCTAGGTAACAGAGACACGGCAGGGGGTATTACAACCCCCAACTTGAAACTATACTACAAAGCTACTGTGATAAAGACAGCATGGTACTGGGAAAGAAACAGGCCTGAAGACCACTGGAACAGATTAGAAGATGCGAAAGCAACTCCAGACACACTCAGCCACCTCATCTTTGACAAAGGAGCCAAACACCCTGACTGGAGGAAAGATAGCCTCTTTAATAAATAGTGCTGGAAAAATTGGGTTTCAACTTGCCAAAGATTAAAACTAGACCTATATCTCTCACCACGCACTAAACTAAAATCAAAATGTATTAAAAATCTAAATATAAAAATAGAAACAGTGAACCAGCTGGAACAGATATTAGGTAGAACTCTTGAAGACATTGGTGTAGGAAAAGACTTTGTGAACAAAACCTCAGTTGCCCATGAACTAGGACAAACAATCAACAAGTGGGATCTGTTCTTACTAAACAGCTTCTGCACAAGAAGAGAAACCACCAGCAGTGTAAAGAGATAACCCACAATGTGGGAAAAAATCTTCACCTGCTGTTCCTCAGACAAAGGTTTACTATCTCAAATCTATAAAGAACTTAAAAAAATCAGACCTCCCAAATTTAAAGACCCAATCCAAAAATGGGCATCTGAAATGAACAGACATTTCTCATACAAAGAAGTTGACATGGCAAATAAACACATGAAAAAATGTTCAACATCATTGGTCATTGGAGAGATGCAAATGAAAACAACGCTGAGATTCCACTTCACTCCAGAAAGAATGGCTGCTATCATGAAATCAAGCAAGAACAAATGCTGTTGGGGCTGTGGGGAAAGAGGAACCCTGCTCCACTGCTGGTGGGAGTGTAGACTGGTGCAAGCACTGTGGAAATCAGTATGGAGATACCTCAAAGAACTAGAACTGGAAATTCCATTTGACCCAGGTATTCCACTGCTGGGGATCTTCCCCAAAGAATTAAAAGAATCATACCACAGTGATATATGTGCACCCATGTTCATAGAAGCACAGTTTGTAGTAGCTAAAACTTGGAAACAGCCCAAATGCCCATCAACTGGAGACTGCATAAAGAAAATGTGGGGTTTTTTAATAAAATGGAGTACTACTCAGCCATCAAAAATGATAAATTAGAGACCTTTATAGCTAAGTGGGTGCACATTGAGGCGATATTCTTAAGTGAAATAAATAGGACACACATGTGTAAATACTGAATAGTTTCTCTGGTGTGAGAAAATGAAAGTGCAAATAAGGACTAAAAGGTATAATAGATAATGGGAAATAGGAAGAAAAGGGGCAAAGAGGAAGGGGAAGTAGGAGGGCTAGGGGAAAGGAACGAAGGGAATGGAATTAATATGAGCAAATGAAAAAAAAGAAACAACGTCTTTGTAAATAGGGAGGGATGGAGGGGTTGAAGGGAAGGCCGGGGAAGGGGGAAAAAATAAGAACTAAGAGAGTATGTAGGGGCACATATCTCCAATGATGAATGTCATTATATTGTACACCTAAAATGTACCAATAAAAGAAAAAAAAACATTTTGACTAAGGAACAATTTGTTCAAAGTTTCATTTGACAAAGATAATTTTGGGTGGTGGATAAGGAAAGAATTGACAGGGGCAGGATTTCAGTGTGAACAAGTTAAGAGGTAAATACAGTATTTCTGGAGAGATGATGATTGTTAAAGACTGGCACATCGGCAACGAGATGGAGGAAGATGGAAATGTTTGAGATATATTTTGGATGTGGAGCCAAGAGAATTCAATGATGAGTTGTAGATTGCAAGGTAAAAGTTCTTGGAAATGTCAATGAAGGTTTTGGTTTGAAAATCTATGTACTTTGTAGTATTGTGTCCTGAAGGAATAAGTTTGAAGAGAAGATTATGATTTTAGCTTTTTATGTACAATTGGAAAGTATCTGCAAGACATCTATGAAGAGCTGTTTGGTAAACAGTTGTTTATAGGAAACAGGAATTTAAGAGAGAAAATGGGAACCTTAAGTGTTTAAGCCTTGAATAATATTGCCTACTAAGGGTCTCTTGAATGCAAAAAGAGCCAGGAAAGAGATACAGTGAAGGTCAGCTTTTAAAAATTAGGCATAAGATAAGAAGATAGAAAAATTTTGTTGAATTTTTATTTTTTCATTAGTACATATTTGCAGTATATAATGATTATGTTCCTGGAGGGGAGTTGGTCCTTGTGCATAACACATCCTAATTCTTTTCTCGTCCCCTTCCTAATACCTCCCTCATTCTTTACTCCGTCAGTTGGTTCCCTTCCCATTTGCAAATGATATATCTCTTTGTTTGATATTATCTCTTTTATTTTTTCTTTATATTTTGGGTTTCTCATATAAGAGAAACCATGCAATATTTAACCTTGTGTGTCTGATTTATTTCACTTACTATTATGATCTCAAACTTCATCAGTTTTCCTAAAAATGACTTAAGTTTAAAGCATAGTATTTCACTGTGTATAAGTACCACATTTTCTTTAGCTACTATTAATTGTGCTGCTATAAACATGGATATGCATGTATTATTGTAATAGGATTTCTTTAACTCTTCTGGAAAGATAGTTAGAAGGGAGATAGCTGGGTCAAATTGAATTTCTGGTATCAGTTTTTTGAGAAATCTCCATATTGATTTTCATAATAGTTGTACTAGTTTACATTCCTGTCAGCAATATAGAAGGGTTTCTTTTTCCCAGCAGTCTTGCTACCATTTATTATTATTTGTTATCTTGATGCTAGCCATTCCTCATGGAGTAAGATGAAATTTCAGTATTGTTTTAATTTGCATGGCTCTAATATCCAGAGATGTTGAATGAGTTTTTTTCTTCATATTTTTATTGGTCATTTATACTACTTCTTCTGACAAGTGTCTATTCATTTCAGTTGCCCATTTTTTGATTGAGTTTTATTTTGGGATTCTCATTTTTTGAGGTCATTATATATTCTAGATATTAGTGTGCTGTCTGAAGAATTACTGGCAAAAATATTTTACCATTATTTATGTTGTTTATTCACTGGTTATTGTTTCCTTTGCTGTGCAGAAGCTTTTTACTTTGTTACAATCCCATTTGTTGATTCTTGCTACTATTTCTTGTGCAATTTGAGTTCTGTTCAAACAGTCCTTGCCCATCCCTGTCTTCAAGAGTTTTGACTATTTTGTGTTCTAGTAGGGTAAGTGTTTCTGTTTTAATATTTAGATCTTTGGTCCATTTTGATTTTAGTTTAGTACATTGTGAGAGCTATGAGTGCAATTTAAATCTTGTGCAGATGGATAGCCAGTTTTCCCAGCAACATTTGCTAAAAAGGCCATCTTAACTCTAGCATATGTTTTGGCTCATTTATCAAAAACAAAATAGGTGAATGTGTATGGGGTTGTTTCTGCATTCTTTATTCTGTTCTGTTGATGCACATGTCTGTTTTGGTGTTAACACCATTCTGTTTTTATCACTGTAGCTTTGTAATATAAGTTGATACTTGGGTTTGTGCTGTCTCTTGCTTTGTTCTTGTTATCCAGGATTACTTTCAGGTTTCTGGGTCTCTTCTGGTTTTATGTGAATTTTTGGATTGTTTTCTCTAATTTCTGGGAGGAATGATGTTGGGATTTTTTTTTTTTTTTGGATTGCATTAAATTTGTATATCAGCTCTGGGTATATGGCCACTTTGACATATTGGTTCTATCAAGGAACAAGGGATATCTTTGAATTTTCTGATGTCCTCTTTGATTTCCTTTTTTGGGGTAATGTGATTTTTATTGTAGAGGTCTTCTACTTCTTGGCTAGGTTAATTTCAAAGAATTTACTTTTTTAATGCTATTGTTAATAGTATTGTTTTTCTAAATTCTTTCTCAATGAGTTCATTATTGGTGAAAAGGGATGCTATTTATTTTTTTTGTGTGTGGATTTTGTTTCCTGCCTCATTGGTGAATTTGGGTTTTAATTCTAGGAGTCATTTGGTTGATCTGTTAGGTTCTTCTAGAGGATTGTGCCATCTGCAAATAATGATAATTTGATTTCTTATTTTTCTATACATATCCCTTGTATTTCTTTCTCTTCCTTGTTGCTCTGGCTAATGTTTAGAGTACTATGTTGAACAAGAGTGATGATAGTTGACGTTCTTGTCTTGTGTCTGATTTCAGAGGGAAACTTTTAGTTTTAATATGATTTTGGCAATAGTTATGTCATATGGCTTTTGTCAGATTGAGATAAGGTCCTTCTACACTTATTTTCTTCTGGGTTTGTATCATGAATGAATGTTGAATTTTGTCAAAGGCTTTTTCTGTATCTATTGAGATGATCATGTAATTTTTGTCTTTGCTTCTGTTATATGATGTATTATAGTTATTGATTTGCATACATTCAGACATTCTTGCATCCTTGTAATGAAACCTACCATGAGGTGTGATTGATTTGATGGTTTGTTGTGTTCTGTTTACCAGTATCTTGTTGAGAATTTTTGCAACTATGTTCATTAAAGAGATTGCCCTATGTTTTACTTTTTTGGTTCAATCTTTGCGTGATTTTGGAATTAAGGTAATTCTAGCTTCCAGGAATGATTTTGAGAATATGCCTTCCATTTCAATTTTGTGAAACAGTTTGAGGAATATTGGAATTAGATCTTTCCTAAAATTCCTGTGGAATACAACAGTGAATCCATCAGGGCCTGGGCTTTACTTAGTTTGCTTTGTTTTTGTTACTGCATCAATCTTGTCTGTTATTGGATTATTCAGTTATTTTATATCTCCTTGGTTCAGTTTTGGTAATTTATATGAATCTAGAAATTTATATTTCTTCTGAATTCTCTAATTTATTGAAGTACAGGTTTTCAGTATAGTTACTAATAATCTTCTGGTTCAGCGCTGTCCCTTATAATTTCATCTTTTTCATTTCTAATTGCATTGATTTGAGTTTTTACTTTTGTTTTTGTAAAGTTTGCTAAAGTTCATTTATTCTTTCAGAGAATCAGCTCTTAATTCATTGATTCTTTGTATTGTGTTTTCAGTCTAAATTTCATTAATTTCTCCTCTGCTCTTTATAATTTCCTTATAATAGCTTTGGTTATGGATTGTTCTTGTTTTTCTAGGACCTAGAGATGCATTAGTTCATGTATTTGGGCTTGCTGTTTTTGTGAAATGCATATTCACAGGTATAAATTTCTCTTACCAATGGTTTCATTGTATAATATAGTTTCTGGTATTTTTTGCTGGCATTGTATTTTGATTGTAGTAACTGTCCAATTTTTTCCTTGATTTCCTCTGTGACCCATTGATTATTCAAGAGTGTATTGTTTAATTTTCATGCATTAGCATAATTTCTGTGGTTTCTTTTACCATGAATTTCTAGTTTCATTGTGCCATTATCTGGTGTAATATGCATGGAATGATTTTGACTTGTTTGCATTTAGTTAAGCATACTTTATGGACTATTATATGGTCTATTTTGGAGAAATTTTCATGTGCTGCTGAGAAGAATGTGTATTCTGTTGTTGGGCAGAACATTCCATAGATAGTTATTAAATCTATTTGTTCAAATATTTGGTTCAACTCTCATATTTCTTTTTAATTTTTTGTCTAATTGATATATTTTATGATGATGGAGTAATGAGGTGGCACATTAAATCTTGTTGAAGTTCATCTGATCTTTTATGCCCAATACTGTTTGTTTGATAAAGTTGAGTGAACCAGTGTTCTGTGCATGTATGTTTATAATTGTTAAGTTTTTCTATTGAATTGTTTCCTTAACCAATATGTAGTGACCTTCTTTGCCTCTTCTGATCATTTTTGAGGTGAAGTCCATTTTGTCTGAAAATTGGATTAGCAACTCTTGCTTCTTTAAAATTTTCCTTGAATTTTTTGTTTATAAATTTATTTTGGGCTAAATATGTGTCTTATGTACAGCATATTATTGAATTTTGTTTCTTAATCTATTTCTCAATAGGTGTCTTTTGATGGGGAACTGAGACTATTCACATTGAGAGTTTTACAAGTTACTGACTTATTCATGATATTGCATTATTTTCCTGTTGCTGATTTCCTTTTTTCCCGTTTTCTTAACTGTTCACCCTGTGTTATGAATTCATTTTACTAGATCTTCTGGCTTTGTTAGCTTCATTGTCTCTTTCTAGTATAATTTTGAAATTTTTTGGAGTGCTGGTTTAGTGGCCATGAATTTTTTAAGGTGCTCTTTGTCATGGAAATACCTTATTTCTCTAAGTATTTTGGAAGATGGTTTTGCCAGATGTATCAGTCTTCATTGTAAGGTGTCTCTTTTTAGCACTTGAAATACTTCATTTTACACTGTTCTTTCTGGCTTTTCAACTTTATATTGAGAAGTCTACTGTAACTCTAATGAGCTTGCCTTTATAAGTGATCCATCTTTTAAGATTCTGTTCCTGTGTTGGAATTTTGACCAGGATATATCATGAAGAGGTTCTTTTCTGATAGCAACTATTTGGAGTTCTGTGTGCCTCACCTATCTGTATGTTAAATTCTTCCTACATATTTGGAAAGTTTTCTGCTCTTATTTCTGTAATCAAGTTTTTTAAAATGTGTGATATTTTCTGATTTTTCACTAATTTCAATTAATAAAATTTGCCTGGGGATGGAATGAAATCTATATAACTTGCACATATGAAACCTTGATTACTCCTAACCTCCTGAAAGCTTACTACTGTGCCACTTTTTGGAATTAATTATCCAGAGCCTTTCCCCATTACTTGGCTTATGGCCCTAATTCTGAAATATCAAGTCTCAATTCCTTTTTGTAACCTATTTCTTTTTGTATCAAATTCTGGCCTCATGTCTTTGAGCCTGTCTTCATCTTTGTACTATTCCTTAGCTCCTAGTCTTGACATTATCTATTTTCCTACCTGATTTTCCATGGCTCAAACAGAAGGGAATAAGAGAGCCCTTTCATCAAGTACTTGACCTAATCATTGTTACTGGAAGGTTATTTGAAGATAAGTATTGCATTAATGTTCATGTAGTCCCTTTTGTCAATTCACTATAAACCTGTTTAACCAAGCCCACCTCACTTGAGTTCACTCAGCTGAGATATGCCCAGTAAACAAAGTAAAATGAAAAATGCTTAATTTACATGTTGTACTAAATTCTTTCTGAATTATATATAAAAGAGGGTGTATTAAATATTGAAGAACATCAATACTTCTAAATATGCTAACACAAAGAGAGAAATAGCATTTATGAATCATTGTTTAATGAGATCTCCAAAAAGGCATCACAAATTCATGTATTTTCCTTACAATTTATTCTTTAAACTTGTAGTTTGGCTGGTGGGAAATATGAAGTGAACCAATTTTTGTATCTTGGCATTTTCTCTGGGACCCTTCTCTGTAGGAAAGTCAATCTCTAATAGAAACTGCCAAGGATGTTTTGTGCAGAGGGTACTAGTTTGAGAAGTATCCATGTCTGTATTCTACACGTATTTGATTTTTTAAAAGAAATGCATTTCTGTGTAGTAGATTGACTTGAGCATCAGAAGTACTTAATATGAGTTATTGCTTTGACCTTGACTTACTGATTGTATGTGGGAAATTTACATTCTCTACTAGAGTTTTAGTTTCCCTATCAAATGAAAGAATGGATAAAATCATTCTAAGAGCCTTTTAACTCTGAGAATTCACCATCTTTATTCAAATAATGATGCCTTGCAGATCTTGACCATAAAAAGTACATGGAATCCAGGAAAAAACCAGAATTCAGTCTAAATTTCTTTTTTATCAAATGAAGATCCATATTGAATTTCCAAGCTGAAGGAGAATTCAGAAAGTAAGAGTGTCATCTACCATGTCTTAGCCCAGGAGCTGTTCAATCTCTTTTTAAACACTGCAGTGATAGGAACTCATTCTATGTAGAATCAGTCCAGTTCATTGCTGGACTGAACTGTTGGTTGCTAAGTTTTTCCTTATATTAAACTGAAACTTATTTTTTAATGCAGAAAAAGAAATCTCTGTCAGATACACAAACCTAATTCAAATCCCATTTTCACTCCTTGTTTTATTCTCATATTAAACTAAAATGTTTTTCTAGTTTCTGCTATTGCAGAAGCTAACTTCTATTGGGTGTGCATATCTGATTCAAATCACATGAAGATGGGATTATCACTTGACTTTTTAAATTTTTTTTCCTGAGCTGGTGATTGATATTTTAATTTTTATCTTCCATGATGCTATAATTAAAATGAGGTAATACATGTTGACCATTTATTATAGGTCCTGATTGCACTTAGTATGTGACAAGTATCATGAAAGATGGACAGGAATTTGGTATAGAAAATTGTGGATTATGGAGGAGACAGGTAGACAGGTCAGGCTTTTGGGACAGAGAGAATATTACGAGCAAAGACAGGATATGAAAATTAAGTTCAAAAATTTCCAGCAGTCCCTTTGCCTAAGACTTTGAATGCCTATGACAAAGAAGAGAGAATTACATGAGATATTTCATAACAATAAACTACAAACAAACTATGAAAGGACCTATATATTGTGCTACTTTAAAATAGCACATTCACACTATTCTGAGAGATATCATGGTGGGCTAGGGACAGCATTGCTCACAAGACATTCAGAAAATGCTCATGAGTATCCTCTCAGAAATGGGACAGGGAGAGAAAACCTCAAACTACACGAAGGAAATTTGAAGGAGAAATCTACCAGATGAATTCCAGTATTTAGGGCATTTAGAGAAAGGAGTACAACAACTTCGGATCCCAACACTGCTTACAGCTCAAGTCCAGTGAACAGACTTTCTTGGGAAAGGATCTAACCCCCTGAGGAAGAAGCTGAGTGCCACAGTGGTGGCTGGGTTGCTACATTTGGTGCCCAGCCTAGCAGTCCATCTGTTCTAGCTCTTTTCCCAGTGAGGGACAGAGCCCAAGTGAGCTATTCATAGCCGAGGACCTTCTCAGATTAGGACCCTAAGAAAGGTATGAACCAGAGGCAATGACGGGGTTAAGACCAACATGTCTTAAGATAGAGAAACAAGTGTACTATCCTAGATAAGGACCTGGAAACAGGTACCGAGTGATCCGGGGGACAATGAAATACAAGAGTATTCAGTGGCTGTGACCAGTGTGATCTGGGGTTGAAGAAGAGATGCTGGAGCAGCGCCAGAGTGGAGACTCTTCCATCCCACCCCCAAAACATTTCCAAACTCTGTGCCCGTATGGTATCCCACCTACTGCCCATCCTTCAAATGCTGCAGGGAGCTCAGCACCCATGCAAGATCACTCCTATCACTGACTAAAAGCTGCTGAGCTTAACATTCGTATGAACTCCCTCCCCTTAGCTCTCAAATGCTATAGAATTCCAAGCAGAAGGGATCCTCCAATACACACACTCAGCCTAAATACCACTGAATCCACAGGCTAGATAGAAAGTATTTGTGAGGCAGAAACAGAATTTGATGCAGGGAGAGAGCCAGAGAGGAGAAGTGGGGTCAGAAGGTATTGCAAAACATATTAATCCAAAGAGGGATAGGAAGAGAAAACTTACACAGCTACAGGAATTATTGTGGAGGAAAGGGGACAGAGATCAAAGAAGCCCCTCTGGCGATTGGTGTAACACTGGGTGCTTGATGAGTCCTGCTGTGCCCTTCCATGCTCCAATACAGTTGAAGCTGTCTGATAATGAAACAGAGACAAAAGCCTCCGGCTAGTTATGCCCACAGGACTGCAGCTGAAACCCAACAGAACTTTGCCTGCAGAAGGAATAAGAAGCAGGCACAGTGGTCTGCTCAGATCCCCCCAGGCCCTTCATCCCTTCATTCACTGGTAGGAAAGAAAATTAATTGTAGGAAATAAAGCAGCTCAAGCACTGATTTCCTAGGCACAATCACAGAAGACTGAAGCTGACCCGACCCCCTCCCCACCACCACCAGATGCTATAAGTCAAGTTTCTCCATATTTGAACTAAGGGAGAAGAACACATTGGTGAAATTCAGACTGAAATATAAATAGGACTCAGAGGATTCTTTACTGTGTGTCTTTTAATGTGTGTGAGCTTTTTTCTTTTGTGTTACTCTCATTTGATATTTATGATGTGTTTATGTATGTGAAATGCAGAAGAATTAATTCGTGCATTAGTTTAGATCGCATCTTTCATGGCCATATCAGGTTAGCCCTCACTGAAAATTGTGTAAGAATGATTCAGACACAAGGTTTTTACTACCATATTAGTTGGTCCTGAGTGTTCAATTCAGCCCAGTGTTCAGTTTTACTTCCACTTCTTTTTGTCCTTTTCCCTGCTCCTTCAAATAAACTCTCAAAGTTCCTCTCCCTCACTTCCATTCAAGACATAAAAACAATACCACCAAAGTCCTCTTTTCTTTCATTTGCTGTTATGTCTTTTTGTTTCTTCCCTTTTTTCTGATTTATTTTCTTCCTTTCCTTTTTCCATTCTCCTTACCTTATCCCATACATTCCAGCCTACTTGTCATCAGTATTATTTCACTGCTTTCCTAGGTTATTGAAAAAAGTGTAAAGTTACTAAAACAAGTTTGAAATAACATGACTTATATATGGTCAGTTCTGTAGATGCTGATACAACTGATAGTTGTTGTCTCCTTGCAACACAGTGATGGGGACTGATCCTATTACCTCTTACACTGAGTAGGTTGAGTAGGTGAATAATCAACAAAACATGACCAAAGCTATGGGCACATCACAAGGAGATACACACTAATTAAAGATATATCCACTGTAGTGACAGGATTTTTTAACACTGATCTTCAGTCCTCAGCACAAATACAATAGAAACAAAAAAATAAGACAACAAATACTTCCAAAAACTCTCAACTCCTCAAAACTGATCTCATAGACATGCAGTTGGAGGAAGTTTCAAGCAAAGGACTAAGATACCAAATATTAACTATAAAATATTAAAATATTTGAAGAGATCAAAGAAGAAACTAATAAGTGAATCCTTACAATGTTCAGTAATATTACAGAGGATATAAGTAAACAGATAAAGGATCTAATTAATAAAATATTGAATGAGCTTGAAGAAGACAGAAAACATTGAATTGAAAATGTCAATGAAAGATATGAATGACCAATTTTTTAAAGAATTAGATTGTGAAAATTAAACAAGAAAAATCCTGGATATGAAAAATTCTATTGAAAGTATAGGGAACAGGAAAGACCAGTCAGAAGGGAGAATGTCAATACATCAAGACAAGTTTGATGCAGTAGATTATGTACTTAGTTATACACTGAAAACAATAAGACACCATGGGAGCTAGATCTAACACCTGATAGATGTCTCAAAACAAATCAAGAAATATAGGAATTAGGGAAAGATTAGAAGATGACAGCAAAGTTATAAAAAATTAATTCACTGAAATCATAGCAGAAAATTTTCCAAATCTGCAAAAAGAACTCAAAATCCAGGTAAATGAGGCATATAGAATCTCTCCATGACACATCATAGTTAAAAATCCCAGAAATTCAACACAAAGAAAGAATACTAAAAATAGTGAGAGAAAAACATCAAGTAAAATACAAAGGCAAATGTGTCAGAATTAACAGCACATTTTTCAACACACACTTTAAATGCCAGAAGATTTTGAAGGAAAGTTTTTCAAGCCCTACAAGAAAATAATTATCAATCCAGATTACTGTATCTTGCAAAACTATCCTTCAAAATTTATGGAAAAGTAAAGACTTTTCACAAGAAAGAGAATCTAAAGAGATTCGTAACCACCAAACCTGCATTGCAGAAAGTACTTAAACGATTCCTAGACAGAAAGTGAGGCCATCATAACCAAAGAGCCCAAAGAAAACAGTACATCTAACTGGAGGAATATTTAAACAAAAGGGGGAAAAAGGAATCAGCACTGGAAAAATAATGCAATGACAGGATTCAGTAAATACCTTTCAAATATAACAATACTAATGTCAGTGATCTTAACTCTTAAGTCAAAAGACATAGACTTGCATATTGGATAAAAAAACAAACAGTATGTGTTGCCTGCAAGAGAAGCACTGACTCAAAAAAAAAGTGAAAGAGAGAGGATGGAAAATTATAGAAATGAGAGCCTGAAAGCAAGCAGGAGTATCTCTCCTACCATTGTGCATTTGCAGGTCCAACTAAAGAGTTAGTGCTTTCAGCAAAAGCAGCTTCTTAATCCCTGTTATACCATTTCAGCCTATTCCTATCCTATGTAGACTTTCTGCCTCAGTCAATTTGCTTTATTGAAGGTGAAATTGAAAAAGAAAATGGAAATATAAGATTTACTTTGTAAAAAGGCAGTGAATGGAGGAGACATGGAGACATATAGACAACTCAAATCAGTGAGTTAACTTCTCAGCAGCAGTTTAAATAAAAAATGTGAAAGATGTTTTTAAAAAGTGGTTCAGTGACAATTTAAACTCTCTGTGAATGTCATTTTTATAAACTTGGTTTAGCAAGAGCCTTCTATTTGTAGTTCTTAAAGATGCTTTATGAAATGTCAGAAAATGGTCATCTTTGATTAAATTTACGTTGCTAACACCCAATGTGTATGTGAAATAATTAGTGAAATTAATTATTTCATAGTGAAATAATTAAAAGGAATTTGATAATTAACTAGCTAAAATAAAACCCCTCAAAATGTATTCGTAGAGATCATCTACATTGGAACAATCTCTTATTTGATCAGTAGGAGGCTGATCCTCTTAGAGATTTAATTACCTTACTTGAGGTTTCAAAGTGACTAACAGTAAGGCCAGGACTAGAGTCTACTGTATTTGAATTCCAGTCCAATATTTTCTACAAAAACAATAAATCCAAAGACTTTCAGAATAATTTTATTTGTCTAAGATAAGACTTTACCTAAATTTAAATGTCATTAAATTTTTTAGTTGCTTATACTGATTAATATTTTACAGTGTTATAATTAAGTCACTGTGTTGAAATATCAGAGTCAAAGAAAATATAATTGAAAAGCACCATATAGTATATGTAGAGGAACATATATGAAGATATTAAAATATATATAAAAATATGCTTCTTTATATACATATTATGTGTGTACATATATATGTTGAGAAACATATCTCAGTCATTTTAAAATTTTCATCACTCATCTTAAGGCCTGGTTTAATTTTGGTTGAATGAATGAATGAATCAATAAACTATAAAGTTAATCAATATTAGGGTTGAAAAAGACCTTAAGAAATCATATCTGTGAAGAAAAGGAAACTCAGAAAAAGCAAATATATGACTTAATGACATGCAAATTAAAAATGCAGGGCCTTTATACACACTTTTACATCGCAGATAAACATGTCCTTCTTGGGCCATATTCAGATTTCACAGTAATTCTGTACGCACAATTCCAGGGGCAGTGTTCATCTCGTAGTTGGCATGAAAGGTGCCCTCACAGTTGTGTAGCTGTAAACAGTAGCTCAGTACATGGGATAGATAGGGTATTTTCTCTATTTGACATAATTTACCCCTAACAAATTATGTGTAGCAGAACGGTATTGGACTTCTTTTCTCAGGAATTTCGTTGCTTTTTTTTCTAGTAAGCTACAGGGTGAAATAATTTATTTTATCCTTCAACAGAGCCCCATAAGACACTCTAGATATTTGGAACAAAGACCTAAGCACATATACTGTTCATAGCACTATTCCTGTATCTGCTTATCCTGTCTTCAGCCATTTTTTTCATTTGTAGATTCTCTGTTTCTCTATAGCTCGCATTGTCTTTTTAACTACAACCTTAGTTCACGTTCATAGAACTTTTTCTTTTGACCTTTGGCTGCCATCTCAGTTCAGTCTTATTCCATATTACCTGTGAGCTTAGTTTCTTCTCTTCCAGCACATAGCTTCACTGTCATGGTTTGTTGTTGGAAATATATATATATATATATATATATATATAGAGAGAGAGAGAGAGAGAGAGAGAGAGAGAGAGAGAGAGAGAGAGAGATTTAACAAGAATTCTCCTTTACATTCCCTGAGGTTTTCCTCTGATTCTTCATTTGAAGTCCTCTTTAAGCTATCTAGCACAGTTTCTTTCTCTGCCACAGTCTCTAGGTGATTCATCTTTCCTTTTCGTAAGGGTGTGCATGCCAACACCTACACTCACAGGTGAATCTGTTCTGGTGATATATTTTAATTACAGATTTAGTCAGAAGTAATTAAGCATTTCTGTAATAGAGATGGGAACAAAGTTTTTTAAATGCATACTGTTTCAGATATCCCATGTGTGGTTTGTGCCACCCTGATTTGCAGAGTAAGAAGAAGCCCCTAGTGTAGATTAATTAATAGAAATAGAATAAACTTAATGAAACCAGAAAAGTGCAAAAAATGGTGCTTCCCCCCCTATATCTCATGCAGATAGAATGGCCATCCTGGGATGCAGGAGGGGATGGCAATTGCATTTTAATTACAGGGCTGATGGTTTCAGCACTCCACCAGATGGAAGGGCCTTTTTAGAGAGAAGCCCACTCACTGCCTCTGTTGATTTTCCATCTGATGCTGGTTAACAAAACTCAACAGGAGACAAAAAAGTTACATTCTGATCGGATGGATTTTATTCTTATTCTTTTGCTTGACTAGTGAGTTCAGTGAGCTCTTAACTCCCATGACAAAGATGCTCCTCCAGACATTTCAACAAGTGAAGGAGAAAGGAGAAAAGGAAAGTTTACCTCCTAGCCTACAAAGCACAACTTCTATTATGACAACTCTCAACTGGAGGTATTACTGTCTCCACTGTAGTGAAAGGAAAGTTGAAATTAGGATACTTAAATTTTTATAGATTTAGCAGGGTTAATCAGAAAATTATTGACACTAAGACAAAAGAGTTGTTCTCTAGCTATCCAAAAATATAGATAGAAAAATGCAGTTTCTAATATAGGATCTGGATGTCCTATATTGCCTCATCTCCTTTGATGAAAATGAAACTTAGACTTATGTAGTAAAATGGAGGGTAGTGTAGAATTGTTAGAATAGCATGGCCTTTGAGTCTAGTTCTGTTGCATTTTTCTTTTGCATATATATCTCAATTTCTGGGGCAAGTCCACTCTCCAAGCTTCACTTTCCCCATCTGCAAAATGTAGTTTGCCTGGATAAAACAGATCATTCTAGGTTTGAATCCTCTGCTGCATGGGTCCCAGATTTCTGTATGTCTATGCTTAAAGTCTTTGTTTTATATTTCCTATGAAAATAGGACATGATATAGATCACTTTTAGAGAACTCAAATTTTACAAAATAATGTGCTAGTAGGTAAACTGGAAAGGATGAGCCATGAATTGAAGTTAATGAAGGACAAATCCTTGAGGAATTTTTAGAACAGTATCACACAAGAAATTGGCCATAACATTGGGAAGCCACTGAAATGATTCAGATAGATGAACCCAGGATTAACATGAAAGTTCTATTTTCAGACACAAAATGCTACTCTACCACCAAGTGCCTTGCCAAGCCTGATAGCATAGTTATCTGAAAAAGTCACTGGAAATCATGTCACATCTCCTTTGCTTTGCTCTAACCCATTTGACTTAGTAGTCTGTCCCTTGACATCTCTTCCTTTGCTTTTTTCTCCCTTAAGAAGGATTTATTATCTTCTTGTTATAATTTAATAGTTGGAGAGGGACAAACATCAGGCCTTCATAGCTGTCAAGGCCTTGATTCATGAGAAAATTATTTATTCTATTTATACAGAATGATTCATAGCTTATGCAAGCGCATGATTTATTACCAGACCACTCCTTCATATGTGGGGTCCATTCTCTTTAGGTTTTGCTTAAGTGCTTCTTAGGAATGGTAAAGTTCTCTATGGTACGCCACTAAATTCCTCCCATCCCTCTCCTTTCATGGGTAGAATATAATGGCATGTATTCATTTGTTTGATGAAAAAGTCAAGTAGTCTCTGTGCACAAGGCACTGGGACATAGAAATGAGGGTCACATTTTTTGATACAGAAGACATAGGGAAGTTAGAGCAGATTATATAGCGCTTGAATAGCCTTTATCTCATCTGAGTCTCAGAACAGCAGAGTAAAGTGGGGAAAATAGCTCTTATTCAGACAGTTTTGCATATAAAGAGACAGGCTCTAAGAGGGAAAGTGACATACCCAGGGTTACTTAGCATAAAAATTAAAAGAATCCAATGAAAATAAACCATAATTTTTAGCAACCAGAATCAACCTGTTTGTGTGTGTGTGAAGGGGATGTAGGGGGAGGATAGGAGGACTATCCTCCTGACTAGACTCAGTCAGGACTTGGAACTTATTGTATCCCTATGTGAAAGGACGGATATTGTCTCAAAGTGGCTCCATAGTTTACCTATCTGACTCAGACCCTGACATTCTGAATGTTAATTTGGTTTAAGGTACTGAGGGCTAGTATCTTGTATATGTCAGTGTTTTGTATATGAGGAACATGTTGATCTGTTACTTGTTATTCTTTTTTTCCCATTCATACAACAAGCCTTGTTATAAATCTTTCCAGTACCTAGTCTTAAACTAGGTGTTAGGAGATGTGTTCAGGGTGTAATTGTAGGGAGGAATGTGATATAAACATTAGTTAACTATGGTCTCTCTCATCATGGAAACCACAGCCTCTCTTCAATGCCCTCATTTATTGACATGCTTGACTTTCTGCATTTAAGCTACTGAAAACTGTCATACATGTAAGTAAATTTTTCTTTCTATTCTCAAACTGAACGTCCTCTCTTTTTTTCCTCTGCTTATGTGTGTCTGTGTTATCTCACTAGATCATACCACAGTGATATATGTGTGCCCATGTTCATAGCAGTGCAGTTTGTAATAGCTAAAACTTGGAAACAGCCCAAATGCCCATCAACTGGAGACTGGATAAAGAAAATGTGGCGTTTTTTATAAAATGGAGTATTACTCAGCCATAAAAAATGAGAAATTAGAGACATTTATAGCTAAGTGGATGCACATTGAGGTGATACTCTTAAGTGAAATAAATAGGACACACATGTGTAAATACCGAATAGTGTCTCTGGTGTGAGAAACTTAAAGTGTAAATAAGGACTAAATGTATAATAGGTAATGTGAAATAGGAAGAAAAGGGGCAAAGGGGAAGGAAGTGGGAGGGCTAGGGGAAAGGATAGAAGGGAATGGGATTAATATGAGAAAATGGAAAAATAGGAACAAAATCTTTGTAAATAGGGAGGACTGGAGGGGTTGAAGGGAGGGCTGGGCAAGGGTGAAAAATAAGAACCAAGAGAGACTATGTAAAGGTGCAAATTTCCAATGATGAATGTCATTATATTGTATACCTAAAATGTACCAATGATTAGAATGAATAATTGATAATGTAAAATAGAAAGAAAAGGTCCAAATGGGTAGGGGTAGTAGGAGGAGCAGGGGAAAGGAAAGAAGGGAAAGGAAAAATGATGGAAAAAATGGAAATAAAGTCTTTGTAAATAGGGAAGGGTGGAGGGCGTGAAGGGAGAGCGAGGAATGGGGAAAAAATAAGAACCAAGATGCATTATGTAAAGGTACAATTCCCAATGAGAAATGTAATTGTGTTGTATATCTACAATGTACCAATAAAAGAATTTAATACAAAAAAAATCAGTGGCATGTATTTCATCTGTGTTTCCTCAGCCCTCAAAACATAATATATTCTTAATAAATGTCTGATTTGAGAATAAAGGAATGGACTAATGTAATGCTAAAGTTACCTTTGCCTCTTTCTCTTAAAAGCTTCACCCATTTTGACCCTGACTTAGTTCCTCTTTATTCTCCAGAATCAAAGAAAATTTACTTAGAACTAGAATCTCTTCTTTAATCCCAAAGTATCAAAAAATCTTCCTCCACTATTGGTAATCCTTGCCAAATGTCCCTGTCTTTATCCTGTGACTTTCTCAGTGGTAAAGAAGAAATATTTAAATTAGTGAGAACATGGTATACCTTAGTAAGTCACTTCATCTCCTTAACACTTAGTTTCTTTCTTTGTGAATTATCAAGAATCTCTATTTTTTGGGTTTAATTATAATGAAGTTAGAATATATATTGTTGCTGGTATTTCAAAATTCAGTCCAAGTATAGCAGCACAGTTTGTAATAGCTAAATCTTGGAAACAGCCCAAAACCTCATCAACTGGAGACTGGATAAAGAAGATGTGGATTTTTTTTTATAAAATGGAGTACTACTCAGCCATAAAGATAAACTGGAGACATTTACAGCTAAATAGATGAACCTTGAGGCCATACCCATAAGTGAAATAAATAGGACACACGTGTAAATACTGAATCATTTCTCTGGTGTGAGAAACTGAAGGTGTAAATGAGGACCAAAATGTATAATAGATATTGTGAAATAGGAGGAAAATGTTTAAAGGGAAACTGGAACTGGGGGGGGGGGCAAATTCAAAGTAAGAAGGAAAAAATGGAAACAAAGCTTATGTATATGGAGGGGTGGAGGGATTGAAGGGAGGGCTGGGAAATGGGAAAAAATAAGAATCAAGATATATCATGTGTAGGTACAAATTCTCAGCGATGAATGTGATCATAATGTATACCTAAATGTACCAATAAAATTAACAAAAACAAATAAAAATGGCTCACCAAAAAAATTCAGTCCAGGTCTCAGCTCCTCTAGGAAGTTTGTTTTGACCCATATGTTCCAGGCTGTCTGTTGCCTTATATTTTCACAGATCCATGGTTTCTTTGTTATATATCTGTATATTATCTGATATATTTGTCTTCTCTACTACACAGTGATTTTGTGGGCTACCCGTCATATTTGTATTCATTCATGTTCATCCAGTGTGTTTATTATAGACCTAGTATTTGGCAGGCATATTTCCAGATGCTGGAACTCATCAGTGAATAAGATTAACACAGCCTCTACCCTTGGCAAGTCATAGTACCTTGATTAGGTTCAGGACAGAATAGGATAAATGAATGAATGCTTAAATGAATAAAATGGCTAAGTTACATAGACTGCTGTACAGATATTATTTGTACTCTAGTACACTCAGTTGAAATGAGAATCTAATTCAATGTGAATTGTAATCTCTCCAGAATCTTCTGTGTCATTTGCCTTTAAATTGTTATGTAGCCTTCTTCTTGCTTGTGTTTACTTATTGTCTAATAATAAAGTCAATCCTTTTCCTAGGTTAATTGTTCTCTATTTCCTTGTCTGACTAATGTCTTTCTTTACTGATGACCATTGACCTGTTTTGAGAGAATGTCTCAGAAAGTAGCAGGTGAAGAGAACAAACATCTTTTTTATCTTAAAAGAGAACCAATTTTCTCTGAAGATTTGTGAATAATAAAAGGAAACTTCATGGGCAATAAGCTCCTGGGTTCCCAAATGTATGAAAGAAAGTGAACAGTGCTTTAATTTTAAGATTCACTGTAAAAAGTCATTGAGTCTGTAATTCATTTTCCAAACCTAAAATTTGTGAGCAGAGTACTATTGATTATTAGCCAGGATAACTTGTATAACCTACAACTTTTCCTGGCAAACTAGGATGCATATGTTGTCCATAGTAATAGGAAGTATGCACAGTGTCAAGCATGGGGTGGAGTGATTTCAACTTGGGGTCAACCTTGACTGCAGTTTATGGTTCGTAGTAACTCTCTACATGTGTTTCTCTATCTACAAAGTGAAGCTACTGCACTTACTTCGTGTATATGTTGTATTAAGTGAAATAATACATGTATAGGGCCAGAGTAAAGGCTCAATAATTATTAGTTTTCTTTCTTTTTAATTCATGATGTAACGATATTGCCATTAACTCTATGTATAATTTGGACAACTTTCTTCTTTGTCAGTCAAAAGGCAGGACTGGAATTTGTGATGTATTTGTCAGTTAAGTTTTTTCCTTAGCTTTTCTGAATAGGCTGATTTAAAATAAGCTTATTGCAGCAAACCTCTAAATTGTTTAAGGAATCTTGATATTTGAAGAATATGTCCAGATGTCCTGGACATGAAAAACAGTCCAGAAATTATTGAATAAACTATTTGTCACACTTTTTAGTTCAAAAAATATAACTGTCACATTATGAGTTCCTTCTCAGATCTCAGTCACATTCAGTTCTCCTTTCTCAGAACTGTCAAAGATGATAACTCTCAAATTTTGTAATATCATAAAAATTAAAATATTCCAAATAACATGAAATATTTTTAATGCCTTTAATTCAATTTTAATTTATTTATTGAATGTAGACCTCTGGCAGTTGATCTATTCTGAGAGTTCTCTTATTTAAATAACTAAGATTTTAAAAACTAATTCTTTTAACAATGTGCTAACAATTATTTAATCATTGATAGATCTTCTTGCTGGATTTTGGTCAACTGGTCTCCATTTCATTTAAAATGCAGTCAACCTGTATATTCTTCCCCATCCGCTCACAATCTGTCACCAAATCTTATTGATTCTTACTCCCTTATATATGTTGAAATAGTCCTACTTTCCTGGTCTCTCTGCTCTGTGATTGTAAACTTCTGTATGGTTCTAATCCATAGTGATTAAACAATTATATACTTCTATTAGGCAGCAAAGGTACAAAGCTGAAAAAGAAATTGTGTCTGTTTTCAAGGAGCTATTATCATTTAATGTTAGAGCAGGAAATAGCCTGGTCCAACTGCCTAATTATATAGGAAGTTGAGACTCAGAAATGGGAAGTGAGTAGTACAAAGTTATATCACTCATTAGCTGTATGCGTAGGGCCAGAACCCAGATGTTTTGACTCTCACTCAGGAATCATTTCATTTAGGGCCAGGGATTTAGCTCAGTGGTTTTGCCGCCTGCTGCGCAAGCGCAAGGACCCAAGTTCGATCCCCGGCACCAAAAAAATAGAATCATTTCATTTATACCACTGTTATCTTACAAATAACTGTTTCTGTCCTTGGCGTCAGGATTATGATCATAGTTAACACTTTATATTAAACTTCAGATTTTGCAGGTTTATACCAGTTATCTTATTTAAGCCTAGTAATGTTCTTGCAAGAATTTTTAAATGAATCCCGTTAAACATGAATCTTAGAGAAGTTAAGTAACTTATCATGGTGTTTGTTCTGATAGTTATATTACAAATTTATGATTTTCCCCAAATCATGCTTCCTGACATTTACATAAGCAGGTGTTATACTATGACTTGACACTTGCTGAAAAATAGGGATTTTGAGCCAGGGATCCTACTTTTGAAGAATATGCTCTCAGGCCATAGACTAAAATTAAGTCATGTTGAGTCTTGTGAAGTGCTACCTGGAACTGCTTTGGCCTCTAAAGAGTGCAGTTTCTCACCTTCTAATTTAAAAACTGTATAGAGACTCTAAGTTGCTTATTTTTTTACATCAAAAAATGAAATTTTTTTTTTTACCAAAATTAAACTAGGAGTACTGTTTTTGGGAAATTTGGAAGTTGAAATGATCCAGAGTTAATATTGAACTCTATGATATATTTAGAACAGGCCCACTATTGGCGAAGCTATTGTGTGGTAAGGGACATGACTTGTTTAAGGACATGCAATAGGAAAAGAAGGTTAAAAATAAATTGTAAAAGTAATTTATAATGCAATGATTGACTCTAATGCCTTAAATTTTTAAGTTAGGTCTCTAAGCTAGTTGTAATAAATCAAAAGTAAAATATAATTCATTAAGTAGATCTCTTAAGGAGCTTCTTAAACCACTCTAAATAAGTGACGAGACAGCCTTGCAGATTCCCCAGGTAAACAGTGATCAGTTGTCTAAAATCTATTCAAAAGAAGGTTTAAAAGTGAAAAAGAAGGCCTGATGAGGCTCTTTGGAAATTCTACTTTTGGTCTGGTGCTGACAAGTGTTTCTTTCTAAGATGAAAGTAGAATTCTTAACTTGAGTTTCACCAGACATCCAGTACTGCCTAAGTCCCAGTGAATTGGTTTCCAAATTAAAGACTTAGAAAATGAGAGTGTGAACAGAAAAGATGGAATACTTACTTATAAGTAGGACTTCAATATTTACATATTTTATTGAGTGATGTGCTTTGAGTGAGTGACTTGAATGTCAACCAGTAGATTGGCAATTGTAGGTACAATAGTAAACAGATCAAAGTTCTTGCCCTTACTATCTAGGAATAATGATACAGTGAAAATAAAACAAGATAAGGTATAGAGAATAACTGGTTAAGTGAGGAAAGGGGAACTGTTTTAGAAGGAGTATATGTGTATAACCAGTACAAAGACCTTGGGAGATTAGTTTGACATGTACAAAAACAGTGAGCTCATTGTGGTTGGACACAGTGATCAAAGGAAAAGTGTAAGAAATAAGGTATAAGTGACTGAAAGAAGGTGGGGGAGTAGGGGAAGGGGACATAAAAGGATTTAAAATATGTAGTGTGCATGTACCAACTACTCACAATAGACAACAATAACAATGAAAGTAGGGGAGGGGATCTAAAGTGGAGTGAGGCAAGAGAGTGGAGGAGGTAAAGGGAGTAAAAAGATTCAAGATATGTAAAGTTCATGTACCTACTCCCTAAAATGAATGTAAACATCATGTACTACAGACATGTACTAATAAAAGCATAACAAAGAAGAGACAGGCTAGATAATATGAAGCCTTCTATACTACAGTAAGGAATGTGGATATTTCTCTAAGCACAGTAGAAAACCAGACATGATCTGATTTATAATGCACTACAAGTGGGGCAAGAGTAGCATAGGGAGACCAGTTTGGAGACTAGTGGAGTGTTCAGTGAGATAAAAGATGATGTCTTACATTACAGGAGAACAAATGGAGGTGGTAAGAAGTTGTTTGAATTGGGATATATAATGTTGAGCGTAAGACAGTCTATAAGAGTGCTATAATTGAGATGGTAGCAATTATGATCAGCTAAAATAATAACTTATTTACTATATACTTTTAAAAGTGCTTTTCACATCTTTTTAAAATTAGTACATATTGCTTATATAGATTAATGTGCTTCATTTTGGCTGATTTATACATTCACATAACGTACCTTGATCATTAAAAATGTCATATCTTTTTAATCTTAGGCAGATATTTCTACCCCAGTTTTACACATGAGGTAACTAGAAGTCAGAGACATTATATGATTTTCTCAAGGTCATTCACCTGGTAAGTGGTAGTCTAAATAAGGAACTCATTTTGCTTGTCTGTGAATTTTTTGCTTTCCTCACTACATTTCATGACTCAAGTAGAAATATACATACATACACACATAGAAGTAGAGAAAGGGTAGTGATTAAACACAAAATAAGTCTGTCTGTGTTTGTAACCATCTTTTAGCAAAGTGACATAGGAAAAGTTCCTTAATCTCTCTTTTAAAATAGGGCAATAATTTAACCTGTTATAGAAGGTTGCTAAAAAATACCTTAATTCAGAGCCTCACACAATGAAATCACTCAATAAATATTAGAGAATGATTATACATGTTTTGTAAAGCAAGATAGTAAATTCACACTCACTAAGTTATGCCATACTGTTCAATAAGTTCCTTTGGCTTTAATAACATTGGATATATAGCAACAATAAACACCATTATATAGCCAAGTACCTCATGAGATTCAGAAATTCAGATTTCCTTAATGACTGAGACCATGTTTTACTTGGCTTTTCATCTCTTACTACTTTCTCACTCAATATACAGAAAGTGTTGTATATGTTGCCTTAAGAACTTAATAAATGGAATTCATTTGAAGAGGTAGCATAGGAAGTATATGTGGTATTATTTGAGGAACTCAACCCCCTAATCTCAATACAGATTATTTCTTGGTGTTAAACTTTAACCATGGAATACAGAATCTCAGTTTTAGAAAGGATACTGGCAATCATAGAATATATTCACAAAACCTTTCCCACCAAATGGAGAGAGACTCATTTGTATTGTCCAGCCTCTGCCTTGTTATCTCCAATTATGAGGAAGTACTGACTTTACAAGACATCTTCTTCCAACTGTGGCTGTGTTCTGGGTAAGAAGTAGCTTTCGTGTATCAACTGTGAGTCTATTTTTTTGGGCCTCTAGTAATACTGAGTTGCTTTTCCAGAAAGGGTTTACTTTTGTCGGGGTTTGTCACTTCAGTGCTGTGATAATTCTCTGCTTTTTCTCAGATTGTGGAATATTATTGTCTATTTGACAATAATGAGTTTCTTCTGAGTTTCTTTATGAGTTTCTTCTGAGTTTCTTTTTGAGTTTCTTCTGTTTTCTGTACTTGTTTCTGTAGTCTTTATTTAAAAATTCCATGCCCGGAATTTCTCATCTTCAGCAGCTTAAAGAAACCTATACTTTAAGATTTAGTTTACTCTACGGGCTGGGGATTTAGCTCAGTGGCACCGCGCATGCCTCACAAGCACAAGGTCCTGAGTTTGATCCCCAGTACCGGGAAAAAAAAATTAGTTTACTCTCAAGTGATTCCTCTATCCTGGCTTTCTTGAATGGGGTACTGAAATAAAATAGTCTCAGGTAATCTTTATGATCACTATTGAGTTTTAGAAGGCACATGGACTGGTCATGTTCTAATTCAGAACACACTGAAAAAGACAAGTGGGGATAGGAAACTTGGATTGTAGCCTAGCTTTGCCTTTCATTTATTATATAAACTTAGGGAAAATCTGATTCCTTAAAGTCCTCAATTGATTCCTTTACTTGTTAAATACATGGGATTGAATTTAATACAGTGGCATCTCAGTTCATGAACTCAATTCTTTCCACAATTCTAGTTGCAAACCGAATTGGTCAAGAGTGGAATCAAATTTCCCTATAAGGTCAACATTGAACCTAACCATTGAATTTGATTCAGTTCTTGTGCAACTCAATTTGTGACCAGAATTGTGGAGAGAACCAAGTTCATGAACCTAGGTACCACTGTTTTCATTACTCTCTCTCTAACTTTGTGCACAAGGTTTGAAGAATTTTTGAACCTTTCTATCCAGCCTTATTAATTACATTTCTTTATCTGATTGGGCACATTTGAGAAGGCTGTAACTTTTTTCATTGTCTCATTTATGGTCAAACTCTAACATAAAAGAAAATGAGAAAATTTTACTGTCAACATATCATTAACTTTATTGCCCTGAAAGCATGAGGAAGATTCTATGTTACTTATTTTATTGTTTTTCTTGCTGTTAGCTAAAGTTGATTGAAGGAGATGAAGTAGGGTTGAGTGGAGAAGACTAAGACTCTTATTTAAATAGGAAGATTTCTGGAAAGATGGCTTTGCCAATTGCTGTACCATAACCATAACTTGGTAGCTGGGCTGCTATATTCTAGAATACATCTGTTGTCTGTGACCAGGTCATCGTAGAAAATATATTAGTGCCAACTCCTCCTTGGAATTTAAGTTTTACTTTCCTACTGTTAATGGATTAGGAGAGATATAACATTGCTAAAAATAATATTTTAAAGAATCTGTCAATGAATGATGATACTGTATAGATTATAGACATTTAGGAAAAGTTCTGTTTGGTGGCTTTAGCCACCTAATTTCATCTGTGTGAGATCAATCATTCATCTTCCATTCCTAAACATTTATTAAATACTGTCGCTTGCTTAATTCTGGCTGCTGGAGATACAAACCCTAAAATAGAAGGGCTACTTCATCTTAAGCTAGAGTTTTCTAGCAGGTACTCATCATTTGAGTATCTACCATGTGCTTGGGTACATCAGTGGCATTTAGACACTTTAGAAATGAATACCACTGAGCCTTGAGAGGGTTCCCCTCTGTGTCTCCAACACCTACACACAGCACAGAAAAGACACTTAACAAACACTTGGGGAGGGAATGAAGGCATTAATTATCATTCCCTTAGGAATTCCTTACCCTGTTTGTTCTGGGTAATATCCAATCAGCAATCTCATAATCAGATGAGGAAATATGTTTTATGTGAGAAGTGCTAAAATAGAGCTATGTCTATAAAGAGAAAAATTATTTTTTTGCATATAAGAACATTAGAGAAGAATACTTTAGGTAGATGACATGAAAAGTATCTAGAAGGTAGTAGGATAAAAATACAAAAGATGAAGAACATGGAAGTTGGAAATATATAGAAGGTGGTAAGAGTGCATACTGTGTCCTCAGAGACTACTGATCCCTCATGTAGATATAGAATCAGGATGAAGAAGGAGAGACAGATGAGAAAATAGCACAGAAATATCCAGAAACACAGAAATGCAGGGTTGCAAGTGCCATCATAAGGAGCTTGACCTTGGCCTACTAAGTGATGAGAACATATTAAAGGGTTTTAAGCGCAGGAATGATTTATCCTTACTTATGTTTTATAGTTCCCTATGGCATTACTGTGAAGGATGGATTAGAGTAGGGCAGACTGGATGGAAGCAGGCACATCAGTTAATCCTGATGAAAGTTGACTAGAGGACTGGAGATGTAACTCAGTGGTGCCATGCCTACCTGGCAAGCGCAAAATCCTGAGTTCAATCCCTGGTACAAAAAAAAAAAAGTTGACTAGAACAGAATCAATTGGGATGGATGAAATGGACTATATCTTGAATCAAAAGCATAATTTAGAAGATGTGGCTGCAGAGAAACCTGAATATGTTTTTAGACAACTTTAGGAACAAATGGAGATCTGTGCTTTAAAATATGTGTGAGAGTGTATAATTAGATGGAGGGAGACCCTGGTAGAGACTGGAAAGATTAGAATCCATATCACAGGGTGAGGGGTTCTTATTGGGAAGAAGAAAAGACATAGAAAAATATGATCTAAAGGCTTGCCTCTTGCATAATGATGAGCTTCAATATTTTTTTTACTTGGTTGTTCAGCTAACTTTGGCTTCCTTACTAGTTGTACCTCTGAATTTTTTTTAAGAAAGAAAAAAGGAAAGAGAGATAATACAACCGTTTTCAGGTTGAGATAAATTTTATGTTCAGGCAAAAATAGTCTTTAAATACATACTATGTACCAACCTCCATACTGAACACTGAAAATATAGAAGTCGATCAAACTCAGTCCCTGATGACCTCCTAGAATATAAAGGAAGACAGTGTGGTAAATAAGTCACTGTGGTAAAGTGTTACAGGTGCTTTTGCAAAAGTTTGGAGTAATTACTACCTGGGTTGGAAGGTAGGGTGGACAAAAAAAAAAGCTTCATGAAAGGTAGATGTGCTTGAGATGGATTCTGGAAATATGGCTGCCCTGATTTTATTTAAGACAGTGTGGAAGGCAGAATTCTAAGATGTCCCCTCCTGCAAGATTTTCCTCATATTGAATAATTCTCTCTCCTTGTGTATGGGTGGAATTATGAACATGATTAAAAACTTTCTCTGTGATTATGTTGATTTAAGCTTGATAACTCTGATATCTTGATTTCAGCCTTGTGATACTCTGAATAGAGAATCCAGCTATGTCGTGTCAAACCTCTGACCTACAGAGCAGTTAACTAATAAATAAATGTTTCTTTAAGCTGCTAAATTTGTTGAAATTTGTTACACAGCAGTGGAAAACCACTAATACAGATGGCTTTTTAGTTAAATCTACCCTGTTGAGACTTAGAGAAATGTTTTCTAGAGAGCAAATTAAAATCAGGTTGATTTACTAAAGTTTCATTCTTCCCTTGCAAATTATTCCTAAATTACAAACATTTCCTCATCTTTCTCCCCCAAAATACTGAGCCAAGTATTTTTACTTTACTGTGGAAACCAAATGTGACTATTATTGTATCAGTCAGTGTTTACTAGAGAAACAGATTTAATATAAGATATATAATTATATAAGGATTTACAAGGTAGGCTTAAAATAGCCACCCACAGAATCAGAGCAAAAGAGTGCTAAAGAGCTGGCTGTGTGCTGGAGATTTGAAGGATTCAGCCAAAGCTCAAAGGCCTGAAGCTCAGTGTAGTGTTGCATTCGAGTTGGTATCAGGAGGCTGAAGGGTCTGCACTGGAATCCAGGAGATGAGGTCCAACATGAGGGTGAAGACTAGAGTTCCTCTGATGAAACAGAAACAGCCTTCCTTTTCATTTCCACTCATGCCACAAGCCTATGGGTTGGTGCCACTCACACCCAGGGTGGGTCTTCTGTCTTCAGGAAATCCATTCATAAATCCCCTTCAGAAATCCTTTAGGTAAATCCCTTCGCCACATCCAGAACTATGCTAGTCCAATTAGTTGGGCATTTCTTACTCAAGTTGACACAATCAATGAACTATCTCAATTACCTCAAAAATTTATTCTTGAAATAATAGCAATAATCTAAGATGTTTATTGCTTTTTTGTAGCCACCCCAATTTGTTGAGTAAATAAATGAATGACCCCACCAAACATTTCTGAAAAGTCTGATATGTCATTACTTTATCCAGCTATAAGGAGATATACAATCAGTTGTGCCAGACTTTATAGTCAACCTAGAATTTTGTTTAGTATTAATTCATCTGGATTCTTTCTTGTGTTGGACTTTTTCTACTCTGCACAGTTTTTTTTTTTTGCTTGAATTATTTTATTGGTACATTTATCATTGGGTGTTTGTACCTGTACATGATGTATCTTGGTTCTTATTTTTTCTCCATTACCTGTGCGCCCTTCCCCTCCCCTTCCCTATTTACATAGACTTTGTTTCAGTTTTTTTCTTTTCTCATATTTTTTCCTTTCCCTTCTTTCCTTTCCCCTTCCCCTCCCACTTCCCCTACCCCTTTGGACCTTTTCTTCCTATTTCAAATTATCAGTTACTCACTTTAATCATTTTAGTCCTTATTTACACTTTCAGTTTCTCACACTAGAGAAACTATTAGGTATTTACACGTGTGTCCTATTTATTTCACTTAAGAGTATGGCCTCAATATGCAACCATTTAGCTATAAATGTCTCTAGTTTCTCATTCTTTATGGCTGAGTAGTACTCCATTTTCTAAAAAAAAACCCCACATCTTCTTTATCCAGTTTCCATTTGATGGGCACTTGGGCTGTTTCCAAGCTTTCACTATTACTAACTGTACTCTGCACAGTCTTTACTGATATCCCTAGGGGTTCTTCTCTGGACCCTTTGTTTTCACTTTTTCTATTTTTCTGATGTGCTCATCTCATGTCGTGGCTTTGAAGATTAATAATTCATGTCTTTCAGACTTCTGTCTCTAATTCATATCAGTCCCTGGGTAGAGCCAGGATATAAAAAGAGATCTCAGATTTTTCCAGACTAGTCTCTTTTCCCATGCTTGTTCCTTCCAAAGAACTGAAAACTGACAAGGATTTTTTCTTAGTCAGTTTTAGTTGCTAGAACACAGTACCCAACGAAATTTAAGGGACAAGAAACTTATTTTGGCTTCAATTTGTAGAGGTTTCAGCTTATAGTTCTCTGGCCACAAGGCAGGATGGCATGGCAGAGGGACATAACAGAGGAGAAACTGCCTGAAGCGTGACAGCGGGGAAGCAAAGAGAGTGTCAAGTGAGGAGCCCCAGTGACCTGCCTCTTGGGAGACCAGACCCCACCTCCTAAGAGCATGTTAGCTATAAGACCCATGGTACAATTCCTTTCTAAAAGCCTTTCCTATGAGCTCATGAGGCTTTGGGGGGACACTGAGATATAAACCATAACAGACTTCTATCCAAGAAAAAGAAGCACATTCTCATATCAAACATTTTAAATCTGAAACTGAACACATTAATTGGAGATAATTTCTCCAGGAAAGATTTCACTTATATTGATCGACCAGGCAGCCAGGTAAGGTAACTTGTTTACTTGGAGTGAATTCCTTGGTATTGCCTGTAATCTGTGTTCCCAAATGATTCTAAAGTGTGCCCTCCATAATGAAAGTAAAATTTCAGATTTGGGCTTTTAGAATGGATTTTAAAAAGACCTGTGATGAAGAGTTGAGATGAGACAGGAGTATGAATAGTGCAGCTGTAACTTCCTACAAGAGTTTAAAGGTTGTAAATACCGAGAAGAGAGAGAGAGAGAGAGAGAGAGAGAGAGAGAGAGAGAGAGAGAGAGAGAGAGAGAGAGAGACGAGGGAGAGGCAGAGAGAAGAGGGAGAGGCAGAGAGAAGAGGGAGAGGCAGAGAGAAGAGGGAGAGGCAGAGACAGACTGAGACTCTTTGAGAATGAGTAGGTACGGTCAAATCCTGAAATTTAAAAAGTATATGTTGATTTTTCAAGGAAAAACTACTATATACCTTTTGTGGTAGGCAACTCCTTCCAAAGTTAATGACTACCTTCAGAAAGGTTCATTGGGGATCACACACTAATGCCAGTCTCCTGACCCCCAGAAAATATAGCTACTTCCTAATATTGATTACATCTGTTGCAAAAATCATGGATAATTCCTACCTTCTCTGCCCTGTACACAGCCTCAGAAGAAATATGTGGATGACTTTGATATGGGAATGTTTCATTCCATTTCAACTAGAAAATACACCTCTAAAGATTACACATTTTAAAACTTCCTGTAATTAATAGTGATGAATTATTTTTAAAAATTCTTTTATTGGTATATTTTAGGTATACAATACATTTACATTTATCATTGGGTGCTTGTACCTGTACATGATGTATCTTGGTTCTTATTTTTTTTCCCCATTATCTGTGCTCCATTCACCCGCTTCACCCTTCCCTATTTACATAGATTTTGTTTCCATTTTTTTTCTTTTCTTGTAATTTTTCCTTTCTCTTCTTTCCTTGCCCCATCCCCTCCCACCATCCCTACACCTTTGGAACTTTTCTTATTTCAAATTATCAATTATTCCTTTTAATCATTTTAATCCTTATTTACACTTTCAGTTTCTCACACTAGAGAAACTCCTATTTATTTCACTTAAGAGTATGGCCTCAATATGCATCCATTTAGCTATAAATGTCTCTAGTTTCTCCTTCTTTATGGCTGAGTAGTATTCCATTTTATAAAAAAACCCACAGTCTTCTTTATCCAGTTTCCAGTTGATGGGCATTTGGGCTGTTTCCAAGCTTTAGCTGTTACAAACTGTGCCGCTATAAACATGGGTGCACACAGATTGCTGTGGTATGACTCTTTTAATTCTTTTGGGAAGATACCCAGCAGAGGAATAGCTGGGTCAAATGGGACCTCTAGCCGTAGTGCTTTGAGGTATCTCCATACTGATTTCCACAGTGGTTGCACCAGTCTGCACTCCCACCAACAATGGAGAAGGGTTCCTTTCTCTCCACACCACCACCAGCATTTGTTATTGGTTGATTTCTTAATAGCAGCCATTCTTTGTGGGGTGAGGTGGAATCTCAGTGTTGTTTTTATCTGCATCCCTCAAATGACCAGTGATGTTGAACATTTTTTCATATATTTATTTGCTGTTTTTACTTCTTTGTCTGAGAAATGTCTGTTCATTTCAGATGCCCATTTTTGAATTGGGTCTTTGAATTTGGGGAGTCTGACTTTTTTCAATTCTTTATATATTCTAGATAGTAGACCTTTGTCTGAGGTACAGTTGCTAAAATTTTTTTCCCACATTGTAGATTGTCTCTTAGCTCTTTTGGTGGTTTCTCTTGCAGTGTAGAAGCTTTTTAATAAGATGAGATCCCAGTTGTTGATTCTTTGTGCTCATTCCTGTGCTACTGAGGTTTTGTTCATAAAGTCTTTTCCTATGCCAATATCTTCAAGAGTTCTACCTAACTTATCTTCCAGTAAGTTTAATGTTTCTGTCTTAATATTTAAATCTTTAATCCACATTGATCTTAGTTTAGTGCATGGTGATAGGTATGGATCTAGTTTTAATCCTTGGCAGGTTAAAATCCAGTTTTTTCAACACCATTTATTAAATAGGCTATCTTTCCTCCAATGAGGGTGGTTGGCTCCTTTGGCAAAGATGAGCTGGCTGAGTATGTCTGAAGTTGTTTCTGCATCTTCTAATATATTCCACTGATCCTCAGGTCTGTTTCTTTGCCAGTACGATGCTGTTTTGTGATGAATTATTTTTAACCAAATAATTTTCTCCACGTTAAATTACCAAATTAATCCCCTTACCTCACTGTGGCCACTTTCTCTGTATCAAAAACTCTTTCTTAGTTATAAATATCTTCCATTTAAATGTCTTCTCACATAACATAGTACAGTACTTCATAGACTAGAATTTGGAGTCAAATAAACTTAGATTTGAATTCAGCCTTCTCATTTTAGGCATCTTATTTCTTCAGTCTTCTCATCTGAATGGAGAGAATATATATCATCAGGCTTAGTATTAATTATAAATATCACATTTAATATAGTAGTTCATCTTTGAAAAGACTCAATACATTAATTTTAAATTATTTTGTAAATATCATTTTCATGTTAATCATTCTCTATGGTATTTATCAACTTTATGTATCCTTATATTAACATATACCTGGGGAAGAGGATCACCAAATTCAAGTCCCACCTGGGTAACTTAGCAAGACCCTATCTCAAAAGAAAAAAGAAAAAAAGGTTGGGGGTGTAGCTCAGTGATCAGTAGTTCTGTGGGTTTTGATGCTTAGTACTGAAAAACAAACAAAAACAACACAAAACTCCCCCAAACCATACTTAAATATTAAATAATATTTCTATCCCCCAAGTGTTAACTATATATTTTAAATTACCAAATTTGAAGTTCCCACCTGTCTTAAGCATTTTCCATCTCACATGCCCCAACTAAATCTTAAATAGCATCTATCTAATTGTCCCACCTAAATCTTACATATGCTGAAATTCCTACTTCAGTTTAAATAATCTTTTTCACAAATACCATTTGTAGAGGGCACCTACTATTTTAGTTTGCCGGTATTCTTTCCTCCTTTGTGGTAATGATATCTTCTTACCTTTTGGTTCTAATGGGATTTTCAATTGGACATACTACCCCTCTAATTACAGAGTTTACCATTTGACCCTGGTTTGACCCATGCTAGAGGGAGTAGTAAGATTCATCTGCTGAGATATTTCATTCTAAAGCTGGAAGAGAGAATTCTCTTTCTCTTGCAGTATAAGCACTAAAGGATGGGACCCTACTGACAATTATATCACCATTGTGAAAGAATCTGAAAGAATGAGGCCAACATAAAGACAGAATCTAAATGAAAGGGAAGAAGAGAGATCTGAGGGCATCATTTGAGCCCTTAATCTGTTTCCTCAATTTTTTATGTTTATGAGAGCCAATAAATAATATTTTAAATTTTTATTAGTACATGTTTATAGGACATAGTGACCACATTCATCAAGGGGAGCTGGCACATATACATAACATATCTTAATTCTTTTTTTAATCCCCTTCCCTTGTGCCCATCCCTTGGATCCTTTCCCTTTTACAAAAGACTTTCTGTCATATGCAACTGAGAGAGTTCTATTAAATATTGTTATTTTAATTTTTATTTTATTTATTTTGCTTAAATTCTTTTATTGGTACATTTTAGGTATACAGTACATTTGCATTTATCATTGGGTGCTTGTACCTGTACATGATGTATCTTTGTTCTTATTTTTTCCCATTACCTGTGCACCCTTCTCTATTTACATAGACTTTGTTTCCATTTTTTCCTTTTCTCATAATTTTTCCTTTCCCTTCTTTCCTTTCACCTTCTCCTCCCCCTTCCCTACCCCTTTGGACCTTTTCTTCCTATTTAAAATTATCAGTTATTCATTTTAATTGTTTTAATCCTTCTTTACACTTTTAGTTTCTCACACTGGAGAAACAATTCGGAATATTTGTATTTTAAAGGTACTTTCCAAATATATATATATATATATATTTATTTATTTATTTATTTGGGTTTTAATTTTATTAGCACATGTTTTCAGTAAAGTTTACATTGTTTTTTTTTCTTTTAGTCCTTTTATTGGTACATTTTAGGTATACAACTCATTTACATTTATCATTGGGTGCTTGTACCTGTACATGATATATCTTGGTTCTTAATTTTTTTCCCCATTACCTGTGCACCCTTCACCTCCTCTGCCCTTCCCTATTTACATAGATTTCATTTCCATTCTTTTTCTTTTCTCATAGTTTTTCCTTTCCCTCTTTTCCTTTCCCCTTCCCCTCCCTTCACTCTTTCATCTTTGGAACTTTTTTCCTATTTCAAAATATCAATTATTCATTTAAATCATTTTAACCCTTGTTTACACTATCAGTTTCTCACACTAGTGAAACTCTTTGGTATTTACACATGTGTGTCCTATTTATTTCACTTAAGAGTATGGCCTCAATATGCATCCATTTAGCTATAAATGACTCTAGTTTTTCATTCTTTTTGACCATTTTATTAAAAAAAAAAACACATTTTCTTTATCCAATTTCCAGTTGATGGGTACTTGGGCTGCTTCCAAGCTTTAGCTATTACAAACTGTGCTGCTATGAACATGGGTGCACATATATCACTATGATATGACTCTTTTAATTCTTTTGGGAAGATACCCAGCAGGGGAATAGCTGGGTCAAATGGGACCTCTAGCCGTAGTGCTTTGAGGTATCTCCATACTGACTTCCACAGTGGTTGCACCAGTCTGCACTCCCACCAGCAATGGAGAAGGGTTCCTTTCTCCCCACAACCCTGCCAACATTTGTTATTTGTTGATTTCTTAATAGCAGCCATTCCTTGTGGGGTAAGGTGTAATCTCAGTGTTTTTTTCATCTGCATCTCTCAAATGACCAGTAATGTTGAACATTTTTTCATATATTTGTTTGATGTACAGGGGAACAAGGCTTGCTCATAAGTAAGTGAGATAATAGGATATAGGAAGATAGCTCTTTAACAAAAGGGAAAGGGACCAAGAGATAGAGGGAAGGGAGTAGGTGGGGAGAGGAAGGGGATGAGAAAAGAATTAAGATGTGTTATGTACCAACTCCCCACAAGGAATATAATCATTATGTACTATAAACATGCACTAATAAAACAAAATTGGAAAAGACATTAAAATATGATTATATATAATATATATACATTAAAAGGATTATATATGATGACATTTCATTTTACTCCAACTAGAATTTGTGACTATTTCCTAAGCCCCCTAAGAATCACTCATCTGTAGAAACCTACAATTATTTATGTGTTGCATTTCTACTCAGATAATCTTTACACTTTCAACCCCCCCAAAATTTATTCTTCTATTATTGTATTTTTTCATATTGCATGTAATTTTTGTTTACATGAATGCTTTTCCACTAATTCATGTACTCTTTGAGGGTAGGATTATGTCTGATTTATTTCTCATTTCGCCTTAGAGTGGGGAAAGAGTTTTATCTGTTCAGTACCTGTAAGTTAAATGAGCTAATTTTAGTTTTGTGTAAGCTACTTATCCTCTACTGAGTCTCC
Organism: Heterocephalus glaber; assembly: GCF_053883595.1. Classification (NCBI taxonomy): domain Eukaryota; kingdom Metazoa; phylum Chordata; class Mammalia; order Rodentia; family Bathyergidae; genus Heterocephalus; species Heterocephalus glaber. Next base: position 3,448,080 of record NW_028258301.1, read on the forward strand.
CATAATTGTTGTCAAATGCAACTCAACTGGAAAGGCTCTTATATTAACTAATTGTTCTTTGCCAATAAGAAATTCATACCCCTTACCTGATATTGCAAGCTCTTTTTAATGTAATTTGCAACATTTATGTAGCACCATTTTTCTAGCATTCTCCTTTGTTACATGTCTAGGTTTATTTAAAATACATTTACTGTTTACTCTGTTTTGTATCTTGTATTAGCCATTATGCATAAGAATAACATAACTCTATTCACTACTGAAAGGAGCTCATAATCTGTTCTTAATTATCCAAAAAATGCCATATTTCTATTTTCCAACCTCTTTAGGTTCCATTCCACTGTCTAGGGTGCTCTTCCTTATTTTTCCTGCTTCAGTGAATCCATCCCTGTAAGTGTAACGCAAACCTACAATGACTCCTTAGAGAAATGTGGTTCCTCTAAGCTCCCACAACTAAATGTTTTGGCCTTTTTTGGAACACTTTCCCAAGATCATTTTTCAAATTTATTTCTCTAAAAATAAAATTATATTCACACTTAATTTTCAATGAAAACTTTGGCACAATTTCATCGCCCCCCCCAAAAAATTTGAATTCTTCTGATATGATTTGGAATGGCCCCTCCAAAACTTATGTTTAAATTTAATTGCCATTTTAACAGTATTAGAACATGATTAGGTTATGAGGGCACTATTCTCATGAATGGATTAAAGTCATTATATTAGAAATGGATTAGTTATCATGGGTGGGAATTCTAATAAAAAGTTGAGTTATGCCTAATTTATCTCTCTGTGCTTGTTCGCTTGCCCTTCTGTCATGTTAGGATGTTCTATTAAAGCCCTCCCCAGATGTGGCCCTTTGGTTTTGGAGTTCCCAAACTTTCAGGAGCATGAGACAATATTCTTGTATTATTTTTAGTTCATCCACTCAGTGATATTCTGTTAGAATAGTTCCAAAAAGGATAGATACATTTTCATCATTAATATCATATTTCCTTCTTTAGACACCATCTTTTCTGCCTTTCTCTGAAAATTACCTTCCAGGCCTCAAGTAAGAATATAATTGTTTCCAACCTAGAATCCCGTGATATAAATGCTGCAAAAATTGTTATTGGACTGGATTCATGCCTACTAGAGCCCAGCTCAGCCTCACTTGTATGGCTCCTCAAGGTGGTACAATGCGCAGTTTTCTGAAGGAAAAAGGTATATCCACATGTGCAATACTGAAAATGGACCATTCTCTCATATCACATACAAAAAAATAGTATACAATGAATAAAAGTCTTAAACACAAATCCTGAAAATATAAAACTACTAGAAGAAAACATAAAGGAAATGTTCCATGGCTTTTGTCTGGTCAATGAATTTTTGGATATGACTGCAAAAGCATGGGCATCAAAAGCAAAAGGTAAACACATGGGATTACACAAAACTGAAAAAAAAACATTTCACAGCAAAAGTTACAATCAATAGAGTGAGTAGACAACCTACGGAATGGGAGAAAGTATCTAAAAACAATGTGTCTGATAAAGGGCTAATATTCCAAATATATTAGGAACTCAAACAACTCAATAGAAAGAAAGCAACCTACTTTTAAAACTAGGTAAAGGACTAGAACCAACGTTTTTTAAGAGAAGACATGCAAATTGCCAGCAGGTATATATATAAAAAACCTCAATATCACTAACCATCATGGAAATACAAATTAAAAACAGAATGAATAACTTCTGTTAGAGTGAACAAAGATGAAAGATAACAATTGTTGGTAAGGATGTAGAAAAAGGGAACCCCTGTACAATGCTGAAGAGAATGGCAATTATTGCAGCCATTATGGAAAACAGGATGAAGTTTCCTCAAAAGGTTAAAGATAGAGCTGTATGATCCAGAAATCCCACTACTGGCTATGTGCCCAAATAAAATGAAACCATATTTCAAAGAAATATTTACATTCCCATATGCACTGCAGCATTTTTCACATTAGCCAAGAATCATCCTGTGTCCATCAATGTATGAGTGGCTGGATAAGGAAAATATGGTATATAAAATATATAATCAAACATTATTCAATCCTTTAAAAAGATGAATGCCCTGTCATTTTCAACAGCATGAAGGATTCTGGAGAACATTTTGCTAAGTCAAATAAGCTAGGCACACAAAGCCAAACACTACCTGATCTCACTTACATGTAGAATTTAAAAACTCACAGAAGCAGGGAGGTGGTGGTTATCAGGGACTGGGGATTGATGAGAAGTTAGTCAAAAGATGCAAAATTTCATGTAATTAGGACAAACAAATTTAAGAGATCTGTTGTCTAACTATAGTTAATTACAGTGTATTATATATTTAAAAATTGCTAGGAGAGTAGATTTTGTCTTATCACCACAGACTACATGTTTATTGATAAGCATGTGAGATAATACATATATTAATTAACCACACTTAGCCATTCCATAATGAAAAGATCATTCTATACACCATATTTTTTTTAATTGAAGAAGTAATATTTTTAAAGTAAGTGGACATTATAAAAGAAGGATGCATTTCCTGCTAGCCTTCTTACCATCCAAATTCTGGAATTTTGGCCCATCAAACATCCCTTATATCATTACATCTCCTTCCCCACTACCACCATCTTATTTCAGACTCTCTTATTTGGATTATTCAAGAACCAATTAATGGTTAGTTTCCCTGACTCTAGTCTTGCTTGTATAATCTATAAAGAGTGAGAAGTGGCTTACTTAGCCCTGAACTATAAACTACAAAGTGAACAGTTAATGACAGAGAAACCAATGGATCAAAGATGAATTTCTAAAATTCAGATTTCTAGCTATAATCTTATCCCTGGTGATGGACAGAAGACCCAAGAAGCATCCTCATTCCTTAAACAATAGTCACTAAGTACCTGAGCATTAATTCCTGCCAGGCAGGCTACCCTTTAGTTACACCTGCTTATATCCATCAACCACAAAAAGAAACTACCTTCCCCAATTCTGCACGTATGGTTTCCTTGGCCTTGAATTTCCTTCTTTCCCATTTGTCTCCTGGAAAACTCCTACTAATCCATTAATTATAAACTCATATATTTGTTCCTCCAAGAAGTCTTCCTGCTACTCATTAACATGGATTAGGTGTGTGCTAAAGTTTGTCTCCTCTAAAACTCATGTTGGGGGCTGGGGATTTAGCTCAGTGGTTCTGCCGCCTGCCTCGCAAGCACAAGGACTTGAGTTCAATCCCCGGTACCAAAATAAATAAATAAATAAATAAAAAAGATAAAACTCATGTTGAAATTGAATCACTATTGTAACTATGTAAAGATGTAAAATCTTAAACAGTTGATTGGGCTGTGGGGCTCCACTCTCATTGGTGACGATGCTGCAATTAAAGGGCAAGTGACACCTTCTATTGCTCTGTTCCCCCTCTGGCCTTCCATTATGTAATAATACAACAAGAATGCCCACCAGATGCCATTCCCACTATATTAGACTGAGTAGTCTTCCGAACTGTAAGCTAGTATCTGTTCATTATAAATTACCTAGTATGTTAATCATCTTTTTGTTGCTATAACAAAATACCTGAGAAAAAACAGTTTAAAAGCAGAAAGATTTACTTTGGCTCATAGGTTCAGAGGTTTCAGTCCATGATCCACTGGCTGTATTGCCTTTAGGCCTGTGTGGTGAGGCAAAACACCATAGTGGATATAGTGATGGAAAGCCTCTGACCTCATGGCAGAAAGCAGAGAGGGTAATAGACTCTGTTCTGGTAGTCTTTTTCTTTCTTCCACTTTGGTTCCATCCAGGCCCCAAGCCTAGGTGACATCCACATGTGATGCAGGTCTCCCCCCTCAGTTTGTTCTCCCACACAACAATCTTTGACGGAAACACTCTCACAGACACACCCAGAGACATACTTTATGAATTTCATAGGTGTTTCTTAATCCAAAAAAATTGTCAATCAAGATTAAGCATTACAGCTAGTTTCAAGTTTTGCTATAACAACATGAAACAATCTAAGACAATAAGTTTCCTCTTATTACTGTGTTATGGATTAGATGTTCCCCAGAAGGCTCATGTTTTCAGAGTTTGGGCTTTTGGAAGGTGATTGGATTGTGAGGGCACTATTCTCATCAGTGGACTAATCCACTGAAGAGTTCAGAGCTAAATTTGCCCTTAGGAGGTAGGGTATGGTTGGAAAAGGCAGGTCACTGGGGGCATGACCTGGGAGAGTATGTCTCTCTCCTAGACTCTTTGCTTCTCTCTCTCTACTTCCTGGCTGTCATGAAGTAAGCATCTTTCTCTGCCAGACCCTTCCAGCATGACTTTCCTGCCTGAAAACCAGCCAACTATGGACTGAACACTAAAAAGCACAAGCCAAAATTAACCTCGCCTTTAAATTGCAGGTGTTAAGTGTTTTGCCCTACTAATGGTAAAGTGACTGAGACATACTTGTATTAATATATGTCTTTCTGTGCTATTGATCTATGAGAATCTCAAGAACTTAGATATTACTAATCTTCACTTTTCCTGCCTAACTCAGGTCCTTGGTGACTGCTGTTTAATAAAGATCCTTTTATCCTTTTGGTAATTTCTCAAGAATGAGACTGTGACCAGAAATCTGAATTTGGAAAACTCCATTGGTCTCTCCTTTTGTTCTATTGTTCTTTTTTCTGGTCTCCTGATTTTAACCTGAATTAGTAACTGTACCAGCTCTTCCCTCATGAAGAAGGCACAAATTTAACAGTTCCTTGCCAAAGAACTATAAGTTCCTGCTGAACTTCCCCTGCACATTGTTTCTTTTTTCATGTTAAAATGTATACATGTACACACTACCAAAAAAGCTACTGTTAATTTTTATATTCTTTCCTAGGAAAGGGCCCATAATGTTAATGAATGATTATTCTTAGAAAATGGTTTACCCAAAAGGCAATTATTTAGGAAAACCAAATTTGTTTTATAAATAAGTCATAGACAACAGAATTGAATGGGTAGAAATTTAGTCATACTTGGGTTTAGATCCTCATTCTGTGTCAGTCTGAGCACAGAGCACCTGGCCAAGCCAATTCCTTCACAAATAAAATGGTTTCAATAATATATTGTCCTCATACAGTGGTTGGTAAGATTAAAAGGAATACTGTAGAGCATCACTCAGCCTGTATGCTTCTGTTTTTATGACAGAAAACTTGGAAAATTAGTACCTACCCCATTTTAAATATTAAATAAAACAAAGGGTGAACCCTCTGAAATGAGGGAAAAGGAAACATTAAGCAAATATACGACATGCTCTTTTACCATTCAGCAGACTTAAAATTAGTCTGCTAACAACTTGTCAGGCCATTTCAGAGAAAGACTAATACATATATCTGCAAAATACCATTCCCAGTGACATTTTATAAGTGATCTCTTTTTCTAATAATTTCTACAATTTTCTAATTTAAATAAATTATATTTTTGCTTATATTTCAAATAGTCTTGAAGCTCTCCTTTCCCCAAGGTTCAAACTCATATTTTGGTTTCCTTTTGTTCCTGTTGCAAAATTAAATTCTTACCTTGAAGTTTTATTCCAGAGTGGCAAATCAGGTACAAACTATTACAACATGACTAAATTGGGCAGAAAATGGTAAAAATTTTAAGTGTCTGTTCCAGTTAGACTCCACAAGCTAAAGAATATAGACAATGCTTTTTTTTTTTTTTGAGAATTAACTGGGAGAGAATTACTTTAAGCTGAGAATATCATGATTTTAACTTAGAAAAATTTTGTAGATTTGAAGACAACTTCCAGTAGGTAATACCAGAAAACCAATCCCTTTAGACCAAAGTACTGAGAAAGTGGAGATCAATAGCATTTTCCAGTGGATAGACTGATTGGAAACAGCAGGGCAGATAGTCCTCTAACTCAGAATGACTTAAACCCCCACTGCCCATGAACTTCTCTCCTTTCTCAGATTCTGATCCTCAGCTCTAGGCTCAGGACCCTTGTCACACCCCTTCCTCTAGGGACTTCTCCCTTATACTGTCCAACGTAATGGTGGTAGGCATGTAGTTTGTGGGGGGAAAAAGGAAAGAAAATAAATGTTAAGCATGATTTTGTTTCTTTTTATCCCCATTTTAAGGTAGATTGATAACTTTTGTTTTCTTTTGCTTTGTTTTTGCTTCTGTTGTGAAAGCCAGAGTTTCTATTTATAATTTTAAATTTAGGTCATATATTCTTAATCATCTGTTTTTTTCTTCCCCCGGTACTGGGAACCTAATTTAGGACCTTGATCTTGCCAGCCAGGCATGGTACCACTGAGCTAAATCCTTGGCATTAACCAACTCTTTTTTTTTTAACAAACTCTAAAATTATTCAATACCTTTACAATACCTTCAACCTCTTCCTTGGGACAAGGCAGGCAGCTTACCCAAATAAAGTATTATCTGAACTATTCCCCGTTCCATTTAAAAAATTTTAGTTAAATATTTTTTAAATTCTGATAAGGATGTTATTACTTTTACTGATAAAAGTCAGATTTGCCAATATATTTTATGATTATTTTCTCTCTCTCTGTATATCCCAGTCCTTTCTTCTAATATAAGTGTTCTTCTTTTGAAGTGAATCCTTTATTAGTATTTTCAATGAAGATAAATGGATGAAAAATTCTCTCTGTGCCTGAGAAATGTTATATTTTCTGGCCTCTTGAATTATTATTTACATAAATATTATAAACTGGGATACATTTTCTTTTCTCAACAGCTTTGTTTTCTTTTTTTCCCCATTCCTGGCCCTCCCTTCATCCCCTCCACCTTTCCCTATTTACAAAGACTTTATTTCCATTTTTTCCATTTCTCATCATTTTTCCTTTCCCTTCTTTCCTTTCCCCTGCCCCTCCCACTACCCCTACCCCTTTGGAACTTTTCTTCCTATTTTGCATTATCAATTATTCATTCTAATCATTGGTACATTTCAGGTATACAATATAATGGCATTCATCGTTGGAAATTTGCACCTTTACATAATCTCTCTTGCTTCTTATTTTTCACCCTTGCCCAGCCCTCCCTTCAACCCCTCTATTCCTCCTTATTTACAAAGATTTTGTTCCTATTTTTCGATTTTCTCATATTAATTCCATTCCCTTCTTCTCTTTCCCCTACCCCTCCCACTTCCTCCCTCTTTGCCCCTTTTCTTCCTATTTCACATTACCTATTATACATTTTAGTCCTTATTTACACTTTCAGTTTCTCACACCAGAGAAACTATTTGGTATTTATACATGTGTGTCCTATTTATTTCACATAACAGTATCGCCTCAATGTGTATCCATTTAGCTATAAATGTCTCTAATTTCTCACTTTTATGGCTGAGTAGTACTCCATTTTATAAAAAAAAAAACAAAACACCACATTTTCTTTATCTGGTCTCCAGTTGTTGGGCATTTGGGCTGTTTCCAAGTTTTAGCTATCACAAACTGTGCTACTATGAACATGGATGCACATATATCACTGTGGTATGATTCTTTTAATTCTTTGGGGAAGATCACCACCAGTGGAATACCTGGGTCAAAAGGGACTTGCAGTCCTAGTTCTTTGAGGTATCTCCATACTGATTTCCACAGTGGTTGCACCAGTCTACACTCCCACCAGCAGTGGAGCAGGGTTCCTCTTTCCCCACAGCCCCAACAGCATTTGTTCTTGCTTGATTTCATGATAGCAGCTATTCTTTCTGGGGTGAGGTGGAATCTCAGCATTGTTTTCATTTGGATAGATCGAATGACCAGTGATGTTGAACATTTTTTCATGTGTTTATTTGCCATTTCTACTTTTTTGTGTGAGAAATGTCTGTTCATTTCAGATGCCCATTTTCTGATTGGGTCTTTAAATTTGAGAGGTCTGATCTTTTTAAGTTCTTTATAGATTCCAGATAGTAGACCTTTGTCTGAGGATCAACAGGTGAAGATTTTTTCCCACATTGTGGGTTGTCTCTTCACACTGCTGGTGGTTTGGTTTCTCTTGCTGTGCAGAAGCTTTTTAGTAAGAACAGATCCCACTTGTTGATTGTTTGTGCTAGTTCATGGGCAATGGTAGTTTTGTTCATAAAATCTTTTCCTACACCAATGTCTTCAAGAGTTCTACCTAGCCTCTGTTTCAGCCAGTTCAGTGTTTCTGTTTTAATATGTAGATCTTTAATCCATTTTGATTTTAGTTTAGTGTATGGTGAGAGATATAGGTCTAGTTTCAATCTTTGGCAAGTTGCAGCCCAATTTTTCCAGCACCATTTATTAAAGAGGCTATCTTTCCTCCAGTGAGGGTGTTTGGCTCCTTTGTCAAAGATGAGATGGCTGAGTGTGTCTGGTGTTGTTTCTGCATCTTCTAGTCTGTTCCACTGGTCCTCAGGTCTGTTTCTTTGCCAGTACCATGCTATTTTTATCACAGTAGCTTTTTAGTATAGTTGCAGGTTGGGGATTGTGATACCCCCTGCCATGTCTCTGTTACCTAGAATTGCTTTTGCTATTCTGGGTCTCTTCTTGTTCCAAATGAATTTTTGGATTGTTTTCTCAAGGTCTATGAAGTATGCTGCTGGGATCTCAACTGGAATTGCATTAAATCTATATAGCAGTTTTGGAAGTATGACCATTTTCACTATATTAATCCTTCCTACCCAGGAGCAGGGGATGTCTGTCCATTTTCTGATATCATCTTCAATCTCTCTTTTCAGAGTGCTATAGTTTTCAGAGAAGAGGTCTTTGATTTCTTTTGTTAGGTTGATTCCTAGGTATTTCAGTTTTTTGGATGCTATTGAAAAAGGAATTATTTGCCCTATTTCTCTCTGTGAGTCTGTCATTTGTGTAGAGGAAAGCTATTAATTTTTGTGTGTTGACCGTGTAACCGGCTACTTGACTGAATTTGGTTATTAAGTCTAGAAGACTTTTGGTGGAGTTCTTGGGTTCTTCTATATACAGTAGAATGTCATCTGCAAATAATGACTATTTGACAATTTCCTATCTTTATTCCATTTATTTCTTTCTCTTGTCTAATTGCTGTGGCTAGTGTTTCCAAAACTATGTTGGACAAGAGTGGTGATAGTGGACATCCTTGTCTTGTTCCTGATTTTAGTGTGAAGGTTTTCAGTTTTTGACCATTTAGTATGATACTGGCTGTTGTTTTTTCATAGATGGCTTTTATCAGTTTGAGGTAGAGACCATCTATTCCAATTTTTTGTAGGGTTTTTATCATAAATGCATGTTGGATTTTGTCAAACGCTTTCTCTGCCTCTATGGAGATAATCATATGGATTTTGTCCTTGGCTCTATTGATATAGTGTATTACATTGATTGATTTGTGTATGTTGAACCATGCCTGTATCCCTGGGATGAATCCCAGTTGATCAGGGTGTATGATCTTCTTGATGATCTTCTGCATTCTGTTTGCCATTATCTTATTAAGGATTTTTGCATCTCTGTTCATTAGTGAGATTGGCCTATAGTTCTCTTTTTTGGTTGGGTCTTTCTCTGCTTTGGGGATCAAGGTGATGCTTGCTTCCAGGAATGAATTTGGGAGTATTGCTTCCCTTTCAATTTCATTGAAGAGTTTAAACAGTAGTGGCAGTAGTTCCTCTCTAAATGTCTTATAGAATTCAGCAGTGAAGCCATCAAGGCCCGGGCTTTTCTTAGTTGATAAGTTTTTAATTACATTTTCAATTTCATTGGTTGATATTGGGTTGTTCAGAATTTTTAGGTCTTCTTCGTTCAACTTGGGTAATTCATATGTATCTAGGAATCTGTCATTTCTTCTGGGTTGTCCATCTTATTGGTGTATAGGTTCTGGAAGTAGGTATTGATGATCCTCTGGATTTCTGCTGGGTCTGTTGTAATTTCCCCGTTTTCATTCCTAATTGCATGGATTTGGGCCTTTTCTTTCTTTTTTCTGATAAGGTTGGCTAAGGGTTTGTCAAATTTGTTGATTCTTTTGAAGAACCAACTCCTGGCTTCATTGATTTTTTGTATTGTTCTCTTAGTCTCCATTGCATTGATTTCTCCTCTGATCTTTATAATTTCCTCCCTTGTATGAGCTTTGAGTTTGTCCTGCTCTTCTTTTTCCAGAAGCTTGAGGTTCAGCATCAGGTTGTTTAATTGGGCTTGTTCTGTTTTCATAATATGCATATTCACTGCTATGAATTTCCCTCATAAGACTGCTTTCATTGTGTCCCATAGATTCCAATATGTTGTATTGTCATTGTCATTTAATTGAAGGAACTGTCTGATTTCTTCTTTAATTTCCTCTGTAACTCATTGGTTATTCAGAAGTGTGTTGTTCAATTTCCACGTGTTTATGAAATCTTTCGAGTTTCTTTTGCTATGGATCTCCAATTTCATTGCACTATGGTTTGATAATATACAGGGAATAACTTCAATTCCTTTGCACTTACTTAAAAATGTTCTATGTGCAAGTATGTGGTCTATTTTGGAGAATGACCCATGTGCAGCTGAGAAGAATGTGTATTCTGATTTTGTGGGGTGGCAGACTCTGTAAACATCTGTTAAGTTCATTTGTTGAAGAGTTTGATTGAGTTCTAGTATTTCTTTACTTATTTTTTGTCTAGTTGATCTATCTATTTGTGACGGTGGGGTGTTGAGGTCCCCCACTACAATTATATTAGTGCGTATATGACTTTTCGTGTCCATTAGTATTTGTTTTTTATAGTTGGGTGCACTAGTGTTTGGTGCATAGATATTTATGATTATCAACTCTTCCTTTTGGATTGTTCCCTTTACAAGGATGTAGTGTCCTTTGTCTGTCTTAATCAGTGTTGGTTTGAAATCTACTGGATCTGCCAAGAGGATAGCTACTCCTGCTTTTTTTCGGGTTCCCGTCACATGGAGTATTGTTTTCCACCCTTTAACTTTCAGTCTATGAGTTTCCTTTTGAATTAAGTGTGTTCCTTGTATGCAGCATATTGTTGGATTTTGCTTCTTGACCCATTTTGCCAGTCTTTTTGTTTTGATTGGTGAATTCATACCATTAATGTTGATAGTTATAACTGAATCATATTGACTTATCATTGGCATGACTTTTTCTTTTTGTTGGGTTCTACCCCTTTACATTTCTTGTCATGCCAGATGGGTTCATTCTGCTTTGCTTCCTGGGGTTGTGATCCTCAATGTCTGTCCCTAGGATATTGTGTAAAATTTTTGGGGAATGCTGGTGTGGTATTCATGAAGTTCCTAAGGTGCTTTTGTCATGAAAGCATCTTATTTCTCCATCCATTTTGAAAGATAGTTTTGCAGGGTACATCAATCTGGGTTAGAGGCTGTTTCCTTTTAGGGCCCGGAATATGTTACTCCAAGCTCTTTTTGCCTTGAGGGTTTGTGTTGAGAGGTCTGCTGTGATTCTGATGGGGTTTCCGTTGTAAGTGATTTGTTTCTTTTCTCTAACTGCTTGTAGAACTTTGTTCTTCTGTTAAGTTTCTGGAATCTTAACAATTATATGCCTATGTGTAGATTTTTTTTTATCAAGGCTATTTGGAGTCCTATATGCCTCACTTATCTGTAAGTCAAGTTCTTTTCCCCTGCTTGGGAAGTTTTCTGCCATTACTTTTGTGGAGAGTTTTTTTTTGTCGTCTGCACTGTGTCCTGTTTCTTCTTTGAGTCCAATCAGTCTTATGCTATTCTTCTTTGCATTGTCTAGCTCCTGCTGGATTGATTTCTCATGTTCCCTTACAATTTTGAAGCAAGTTTTCTTTTCCTAGTCATTAATTGCAATCTTATTTTCTATATCTGAAATTCTGTCCTCACATTGGTTTATTTTGCTGTGTAGACTTTCAATGGAGTTTTTCATCTCCTGGAAATCTATTTGCTTCTGTTTTATAGATTCCATTTGTTTCCTATGTTGGGATTCCATCATATTCCTCAGCTCCTCTTCTCACTTGATCTTAGCCAAAAGCCTGAGAAGCGATCCTCAGCTCCTCTCTAGATTTATTAATCATGTCTTGCACTAGGAGCACAATCTCTGCTTTTATCTGAGAAATTATTTCTGATTCCATTTTTTCCAGATCCCCTTTTGTTGCCAGTTCAGTGGATCCTGGTGGTTGAGTATCAGAGTGTTCCATGTCATTTCCCTTTGAAGTTGCTGTAGGTGATCCAGAAGTCTGGTTTTGAGACTTATTTTACATGTCTTCTCATTTTGACCCGGGTGGGCTGGGGGGGGGTGCTGTTGGCGCCCACGTGGCTCACCTCCTCTGAGCTGGGATAGGTGGGACAGGGGCCGGGAGCGGCAGGAGGGATGGTGGCCCAGAAGCTCCTTCCTCTTGGCCAGGAGTAGTGGGACACTCAATAGCTTTGTTTTCTAGAATCTATTATTGCATATAAGAGTTATGCTATTGGCCTAATTATGATGTATCAGTAATGTATCTTTCCATTTGTCAGCATTTAAGATTTTTTCTTTAACCTGGCTGTTCTGTAGATTAATTTTGATTTTATTCTCATATTCTGAGCTGCCACTTACTATCAAACTCATCTACTTCCTACTTGGCCTCTCTCAAGTTCTTGTATTTGTCTTATGCTGTGTCCTGGCTCATCTTCTGAAACCTTACTGCATTTCTTCGAAGCCACTGGCATTACATCCATACTCCCCCTCTCCCTACTATTTTTATCTCTTGCAATCCTGCTTGATCCTTATGGTTCAGCACAAATTTCATATCCACCAGAAACTGTTCTCTAATTATAACAGTTAGAATGAATCTCTCCTTCTCCCAAACAACATTAGCATATTTTATAGACCCAGCACATTTTACTTAGTTAGTCCACATAGATTTCTCTTATAAACATAGAAGAACATAGAAAAAGGATAGGGCCTTGAAACAGACAACCCACAGTTCATATCTCAACTCCTTATATTCTAGATATGTGATAATATGGAGAAATCTATCTCACTGAGTGCCATTTTCTCCATTTAAAAAGGAAAATAATGTCTACCTTGTAGACCAAGTCCAAACTTTCAGATCTTCCACATCCAGATCAGGTATAAATCAATTTACAATAACACTGACAATCAAGATTTTTTTGTTCTTGTCATGTTCAGAGCTCTCAGTTCTTCCTTAAGGGCATGCTAGGATATTCTCAGAAGTTCTTAAGAGCATATCTCAATGTACTTTCAAAGTAGTCAGTCAACTATAGACTTCATGTAGCTTTTGACCTACTTCTTGTTTTGGTCTTCAATTCCCACTAGTAAATGTTCTTTGGCCAAGAAAATGCTTGAAAGAGAATAATTGTCATCAATGTGGATGTTATATTCATTCATTTATTTTCTTAACAAATATTTATTGAAAACATACTATGTACCACACATTGTACATGGTAGTAGGAAAACATCAAAGCAAACAATAAAAATGTCTATTCTCTGGCTCTTATATACTGGTTAGAAGACAGAAATAAGAAACATGATAAATAAAACTTTTTATGCTTGTCGGTGGGTTAGATGAGTAATTTATTCCAGAAACATTTTTAATTGCCAATTAAAATTCTAAGTATTCATTTGATAACCAGACATAATTCTGCTACCATGAAGCATATAGAGTAATAGAAAATATGTATGTTAAGTTAAATCATCATTCAAATAAGTATTCAATAGCTGATATACACTATGAGAAAAAAATAAGATTCTATGAGATGTAGGAAATACAGTGGTATCTTGGTTCATGAATGCTTTTGTTTGTGAACAATTTGGTTCGCAAACAGAAGCATTTAGCAAAATTTTGTTTTTGTTTGAAAACTCTGCATTGGATGTACATGACCACAGACATCTTTCCTACATGAACATGAACGTGGCTATCTTTTCTAGAATTGTGGAACAAATTATATTCATGAACCGAGATATCACTGTACTCAGTGAAGGCCTTTTGTTTGGAGTTAGTCATAGAGAGATGACAATGAGAAAGGAGCTAGTCTGACTGAAGAGAGACTTCCAAGGAAAGAGAAGAGGATAGCATGTGCCAATGTCAATGTGAAATAGTGGTTCTGTAGACCCTTATGTTCTCCAGGATTTGGAATGCCAGAGTGAGGTAAGACTCCCTTTTGAAGAGAACAGAATGTACACTTACCATTTTTGTCCCTTTATTCTTGGGACAGTCAGAGGTATCCATCTTTGCCCTCCATTTTCTACAGTTTTCTCCACCAAACTGCTCTTTCATCATTTGAAAACCCACAGTACCCAACACACACACACACACACACACACACAGTGACAGACACACACACACACACACACACACACACCCCACACACCAACAGAAAAACAGACAGCACAGCAACTTCAAATTCATCCAAAGAATTTTCCAAAGAAATAGTATTCTGCATGTACCATATGGGTAAACATGTAGTTTTATTTTTTGTTTTGTTTTGTTTGTACTGGGGATTGAACTCTGATCCTTGAGCTTGTGAAGCAGGCAGCAGAACCACTGAGCTAAATCCCTGGCCCCGATTATGTATTTTTATACAGAGCAATTTCTCTCAGTCTATTCTCAATCTCTTAAACATTTATTTCTAGGTCAGAAGTAGCTCTTTGCTTTTCTTTTGCCTAACAAAAATGCTCATTTGGGTGATTTCTCAGGAAAAAAAATGGCACTTACTAAACATGGGATTCAAATCTGGACCTTTTGAAAAGAAAAAAGGAAACACTTAAAGCTATGAAAGGACAGATGTTCTTTTTTTCTGGCCTCTACCTTACCTCTCCCTATTATTTTCTCTATAGTCTCCTGTTACAAAGCTTCTCCAAGTACATAATAAAAGGATAGGAGCATGTTTGAGGGATTGTTTTATTCTCACTATGCCAAGATAACTTTTATTAAAAATGAATGTACAGTGTAACCCACAACACAGTAAGCATTTAATCAATGAAAACCAATTTTTCCCTCATAGCTGATTTTTTTAAACTGCCCAATTGATTCAAGCAAACTTAGTGAACATTTTTTATGTGTCAGGCGCTGTGTCAAGCATCTTTTCCTCATCTATTCCTCATTACAAACATGTGAAGCATATTTTTTAACCCTACTTTTTGATGAGTAAATTTAGCCTTCAATATATCAAGTAACTGCTTATAGGTAATACTGTTTTTTCATTGCTGTGTTCATTTTCTGCTGTCATAATAGTGAAAGAATAGGTATTGGTCTGTTGCTTAAAATGATTAATACTTGTGAGAAATACAGAAAAACTCAATTTTTATCTTAATCCTTCAGTCAACATTCAATATACAGTGTTTCTGTGACAAAGTGTTTTGGGACAAGCAGTCAGCTCTTCAGGAGACACTAGCCAGAGGTCCTCTAATTCTGGTCAGTGGTGGCACTTTACCTGGAGATAGCATCAGCTCCCATAGATTGAGGGCTCAATCTCACAAGACTGCCCTCCTCCACTTGAGATTTCAGTTAAAAAGTGCAAGGTTGTTTTACCTGTTCTTCTGACCAATCATCTAAATTTGGGTTCCCTCCTTGGATGTGATTCCTCCTTGGATGTGATTGAGTTACTAGAACTGCTCACAGAACTCAGGAAAACATTTGTGTTCACCAGTTTATTACAAAAGGATTTTATAAAGAATATAACTGAAGAGATACTAAGGCAAGGTATGGGAAAAGGGATGCGTAGCTTCCATGCCCTCTTTTGGTGTGTGCCTCATGTATCTCAGTGTTTTCAGCTATGTGGAAGCTTCTCTGAACCCAATCCTTTTTATGGAGGCTTCATTATGTACGAATGATTATTTGAATCAGTCACCTTTGATGATCTGTTTAACTGGAGGTTCGGGGCTAACACTAAAAGTCTCATAATCATGTCTTTGTCTTTCCAATGACGAGCTTCAACCTGAAATTATCCAGGAGTATTCATCTACCAGTCAAACCATCCATATATAAAAAGACACTTATTATTTTTGAGATTCCAAAGATTTTAGAAGTTATATATTGAAATACTAGGAAGAAACATATTTCATATATCATAACTTGTTAACATGATGTAAGATTTTATTTGAGCTTTAACAATTGATGTGGAGAAAAGGAAATGTTTGCATACTGCCATTGGGAATGTAAATTAGTACATGTATCATGAAAAAGGTATGGAGATTCCTCAGAAAATTAAAATAGAACCACCATACGATCCTGAAATCCTACTACTGGGTATATATCCAAAGGAAATGAAATCAGTTTCTTGAACATTCACTGCAGCATTATTCACAGTAGCCAAGAAATGTAAAAAAACTTGTGTCCATCAACTCATGAATAAAGAAAATATGGAACACAGTTCAGCCATAAAAATAATGAAATGCTGTCATTTGCCCCTACATGAGTAGAATGGGATATCATTATGTTAACTGAAATAAGTCAGGCATAGAAAGACAAATGCTACATGATTTCATTCATATGTGGAATCTAATAAAGTTGATTTCAAAGATATTGAAAGGCCAGGGCAAGTGGAGATGGGGAATGTTTGGGGACAGTTAACCAACGAATGCTAAGTTACAGGTTCTACTGGAGCAAGAAATTCAGTTGTGCACAATAGGGTGAAGATACAGAACAGTAATATGCTACACATTTCAAAAAGATAGAGGAAAGGATTTTGAGAGGCTTCACTGTAAAGAAATGATAAATGAAGAGATAAATATGTTTAACTTGATTTAAATCATTTCACAATGTATACATGTATTAAAACATTACATGATACTGGATTAATATGTACTGTTTTTGCTTTTATATATCAGTTTAAAATAAATTTTTAAAATTTAAAATTAATATAAATTTATGTGGAGAGATTTATATAATATAAAAATAAGACCAGTTAAAATATGTATGTAGTATCATTCTATTTTTTTTTAAAAACACCTGAAGATATGTTCATTGAAATTGTAGCAGTTTTGTGTACAGTCAGATCATCAGTGGTTTTTATCTTCTTTATGCTATATATTTTCTCTTTGCAAGCATTTTTTTCTGTATAGTGTTAATCAGTATAACAAATTTAAAATTTAAAGTAATCAATGCAAAATAATATACTAGTTTCTCTAGTGAATGTTTAGATGATCAGTGAGTTATATATTTTTAAAAAATATAATTATTGCAAAACATGTAGTGGAAATGTAAAGAATATTAGATATGCTGGTGACCTTCCCAATCATTTGACAACCCAGGTCATTATCAAAAAAGTGTTTACATAGCATTGAACATATATGACCTAATGTGCTTTGAAAACAACACACCAACACTTATCTTTCCACTGACACATTTTCTCAAAATCTAATTTTGATTAGAGAAAAGTGTGACATATCCAGATTATAAATGCAAATCCCAGTTGATGTTTGATTTCATCTAATCAAAGATGTTATTTTTCATTGCTATAGAACAAGATGATCTTGTGCAAATGAGACATTGAGTTAATAAGAGTACTTTGTATTTACATAGAGATCTTCTGTGAGCTTAACATACTTCATGAATTAAAAGAAGGTATCTCTTGCTGCAATTTGTTTTGAAAATTATTGGCAGTATCTTCTAAAGATAAATATATTCATACCCTGTGATCCAGAAATTACACTCCTGGTATATACTCAGCAGAAATATGTACTGATGTTTGCTAAAAGACATACACATACCACTATTACTTATTATAACCCCAAGGTGATGGAAAGTACCCAGATATCCATGAACAATATAATGGATATAGATAAATTATATTATATTCATACATTGGAATGTTATGCAATAGTAAAAAAGAATGATTTATAATTATATGCAACCAAAAGGATGAATCTCACAAACATAATATTGAGTGAACAGAGCCAACACAAATTCTGATTATATTTGTATGTTGTTAATAAGTGTGCAAACTAAACCATTCATTAGAAGTAAGAATGTTAGTTATCTTTAGTATAGGTAGTAGCAGTAAAGGAGCTTAAACGAAGGCTATGTGAAGTGCTAGTAATATTTTGGTTTTGGATCTGAGTGGTAGTTTCACAGATGTGTTTAGACTATGAAAATAATTCATTGACATATACACTTATGATCCATGTACTTTTATGTATGCAAAAATTAATTCACTTTTAAAAATACATATTTACTTATATAGCCTTTGACATTCTCCTAACTATTGTCCTCCAGAGTTTGCAGTGTCATCTGTTGGCATCTAAAGCCACTACCATTGCTTTAATTCATTTAGTTGAAATTACATAATGTGCACTTACTCTATATCAGATCCATACTACGGTCTTCTGATGCAAAAATAAAGAAAGTCAGTTTGTGTGCTTAAGCAATTCACATGAGAGTGAGAGCAGAAAAAAATAATTATAATACAATATTTCATGTAAAAATAAGTACTGTACAGGATGTTTTGTTAAAATCAAACAGAAACACCCATGCTAGATTGTGTGGGCTTGGAGATCAGAAAAGACTGCTAGTTCATGTGATAAAAGACTTTTGGCTGACAGATTGCAATTACGTAGACAAAGACTAGTAAGAAGGGCATTTTAAGCAGGGAGAGATCCATTTGAAAAGTGTCTGAAGTGAGCAAGAACATGGTATATTCAAGGAACTGTAAATATTTTACTATGTCAGGAATATAGGCTGTGCAGAGGAGGAGTGGAAGAATACAAAGCAATAAAATTAAGACAGCATTTAAAATATCATGCTGAAGAATTTGGACTTTATCTAAAGCCCAAGGGGACCTAGGCAGGATTTGAAGCAGAAAAGTACCATGACATGATTTTTATTTTTTTAAAAATATTCTATAGGGACGATAAGTTAGAGAGAGGTGGACTAGTAGCAGGGAGATCAGTAAGAGAGTAACAGAAGAAATAATGAGAGCCTGAATTAAAGTAGAAAATCCTCCTTAAACTTCATTCACATAGGAATTTGAATATGCAGGTGATTTTAAGATTTGATGAAAAGGGTGTTAAGTTTATATTATACTACAGAAAATTTCAAATTAAATATTAGACTTAATTGTTCTTAAAAAGTCTTTAGCTGGTAGCATAAATACTACCCATTATTATCTACAACACCTTTTGCCTCTTTCTTGGGTGCCAGAAATATTGGCCAGAACCTCATTAGGCCTGTTCTCAAGACTGTTTGCAGACAGATCTTTGACTCTTATGGAAACATTATTAACATAGATTTTTATATTGGAAGAAGTCTACTGAAAGCTGCGCGGCTCAACTGGTCTTTGTGATGTTCTGGATGTAAGGGACAAAAGAATTGGTCTGTGGAAAAAGGTATCTCCAAGTCTGTTGAATATATCAGTGAAACACTCAAATGTAGTTCACTAGGAGAAGAATGGCACCAAGAATAACTCTAGATTGGTGCACATACACTGGGTACATCTATCATTATCTATAAGGATGACTATACTGTTTTATTACTGTAGCTTTGTATTATAACTTAAAGTCTAAGACTATGATATTTCCGCTTTGCTCTTGTTATGCAGGGTTGCTTTTGCTCTTCTGGGTCTCCTATGGTTTCATATGAATAAGCTTCAATACCACATGATGTTTTTATATGAGAAACTCAAAATATAAATAAAATAAAGGGCAAAATAAAAGATAATAGGAAACAGGGAGAGAGATCTTTTGCAAAACGAAAGGGGATGAATAGATGGAGGGAAGGGGGAGGGGATAAAAAAGAATTAAGATGTATAAAAACTAATGATTTATTTGCTTGCTTGCTTGCTTTCTCTCTCTCTTTCCTTCTTTCTTTCCTTCCTTCCTTCCTTCCTTCCTTCCTTCCTTCCTTCCTTCCTTCTTTCTTTCTTTCTTTCTTTCTTTCTTTCTTTCTTTCTTTCTTTCTCTGCAATCGAACTCAGGACCTTGCGCTTGCAAAGCAGGCGCAGCACTACTGAGCTAAATACCTGGCCACAATGATTTATTTCTTAAAAATTTATTTCAATAAAGGTTTCCATGCACATGCTTTCAAAAAAATATATAAATGTGCTGAAAAAGGAGTCTCACTGTATTGTTGCATTGCTGACCTGGATAGCAATTCAGTTGTCATCCTGCTGGTTCTAGCATTCAGCATAAATCATAGTAGCTCTTACAATAGCATAAATTGGCTGTGTAGAGGTCATGGTTCTCTATTTTTGCTGCAAACTTAAAGAAAGCCATCACCATTGGATCTGAGACCTATCATACTCTGAGATAATGTCATCAAGGGTAAAAAAGAAAGAAAGAAATTACCAATAAGAAGAATTAGGGAGTTTTCTATTGACCCCCTAGAGCAGGTGTGTTAATCAGCTTTCCCAATGCTGGGACAAAGATACCTAAAACTCACAAATTAAAGGAGGAGAAGTTTATTTTTGCTCCCAATTAACTTCCTCTAGACTCTTCTCACTCCATGCTTGGCTGGCTCCAATGCAGGAACATTGTGACAGAAAAGAATGGTGGAGAGAAGCTGTTCACTTCATATGGCTAAGAAGCAGAGGGCAGGGGAAAGAGTGCCAGCAAGAGATAGGGTGTCTAAAAGCGTGCACACAATACTCCACCTCCTTAAACTTGGCCCCATCTCCTAACATGCAATCACCTCTCCAGGAGCCTGTTAATGCAGTCAAGTTGACAGTCAAGATTAACTGACACAGTAGGGATAGGAATACTATAGCCTATGGTCTGCTTATGGCCCAATGCTTATAAATAAAGTTTAAAGTTGTATTTGAACACAGCCATACCCACTTATTTATGAAAAATATATGGCTTCTTTTATGTTACAATATCAGAGTTGAATAGTTGTGACAGAGACTAAATAATCCTTCACATTGAAGACATTTATCATCTGGCCCTTTACAGAAACACTTTGGCCACCTCTAGCTAGAGCATAAAGAACCCCTGGAATTACTAAATAATGCTACTGGAAAGGTCGGCTTGAGAATGAATCTGAGTTCTTCCAGTCTGAGACATGTAACTGAGAATTTAACATTCCAGTTAATCCTAGCAGATACATCAGCTCATACTAGCTAATTGGGACCACCTAGTGGTATTTTATAAAAATTTGACCAGAATGACTGAGAAATTTGGGGAAAATTTCATTGTAAATACAGATATGCAGATGATAGGAGATAATTGCAGAATGACTAACCGAAAGTAAGCTTAATATCAACAAGAACAAAAATGAGTAAAGGGGATTTAGAGGAGGAGAGAGAGAGGCAGGAGGGAAGGGAAAGCAGATTTTAAAAAAGAATCAAGCTGTATTATGTACATGTACCCACTCCCAAGATGTTTGTACACTGTGTACTGCAAACATGTACTAATTTAAAAAGTCAATTGACAAGTGTCTAAGGGAAAATACAACCATTAAGTGGTCAGAATGAACTAAATTAATTTTGAGTCTCTTCACATATACAGATGAGACTAGTCCAATGAGTGAGACCCCAACCTGGTAGAAGAATTTTGTCTTGCACATAGTAAGATTTTTGCATTTTGACAATCTGAATCTGCTTCTTAGAACTGAGGAGGATCTGGATGGAGCCTCTAAGCCAAAGACCCACTGAGCCAGGTCAGGTCTAGTCACCTGGTAAGATTCTTGTTGTTGTTCTAAACAGTGAGTCTTCAACATCAGTCCACTCTTTCACAGAATCCTCTGGTCATTTTTCCCTTGCTTTCACTTTCTTCTGGTCTCACAATTTTATTAGAAATTCTGTGTCTCAGTCAGGCTTAGCCATCTGGAATCTTTTGGGAACATATACCTTTGTATCATGTGATTAGTGCCTTAGTGATTAGTGTATTTCTTGTCTGTCTCCCTTTCCCTAGTGTGAGTCAGTGGATCCATGTATAGGTGCTCCTTGACTTTATGGGGTTACATCATAATTTGAAAATATCATAAGTTGAAAATGCATTTATTGCTGGTAGCCTACTAAATATTATAATTTGGCAACACAGTATAGTGTAGAGTATCTGTTGTTTACTCTTTGTACTGTAGTACTGATTTCAAGCTGCAACTCATTGCCACTTCCCAGCATCATTGCCCAGAGTATTACACTGGATATTTCTAGCTAGGGAAAAAGATCAGAATTCAAATACAGTTTCTACTGTGATGCATACCACTTTTGTACCATTATAAAATCAAAAAATTGTTAAGTTGAGCCGTCATAAGTTTGGGATCATCTGTACTTATAGTGTGGTCCCTGAGTTGTTTAAATGCAAGCTTTCACATAGTTTTTATGTGGAAAAATAGTCACTGAAAATAGCCCATTAGCCAGTCTGCCACTAGGGATTTTTTTTTAACTGTTCATATTATCCTTCATGGTATCCAGGCTTTAATCCTTTGAGGGCTTATTTTACCCTCCTTTCAGATGATCCTGTCCTCCCAAATTCCAAATTCTCCCTCTTGTTATGCAGAATATTTAACTCTCTTCAGGTCCTGGCCCACATTTCCTTCAAATCCCACCTGCAAGTTGTTCAGCAGCATCAGAAGTCTATTTCTTAATGAAGTCTATCCTTCTCTGAAAAATGTGCATTTGTAAATAGCAATATATGGCATATGTCAAGTATCAAGTACAGTCAATGCTCAGCCAGTGCTTTTTCCTTTCTTCCCTTCTGCTTGTTTTATTGTTGTTATATCCTTCCTCTTATGTAAAAAAAATAAATGCCTCATTATATATGTTGACATTTGTGTTCTCTTATTTTGGATTTAAGTTCATAAAAGGAAAGATGTACATCCTTCTGGCCTTCCGCAATATTGCCTGTATAAGAAGGGCATGTAGCATCTATTCTTCTAGTTCACTGTATGATACCAAAGAAAACTCAATGCCATTTCCTTGGCTTTTCCAAGACTTCTCTCTCCTTCAGCTAGATAGTGGTCTGGGTAACATTGCATGTTCTTAAATTCTAAAGCAGAGTCTGAGAAACAGCAATGGTGTGAGATTTGAATATATTACCTCTTGTAGACTCTAGTTAGGTGACTTAATCTTCCTGAGCCTCAGTTTCTTCAACCATAAGATAAGTACTAGTACATACTTCATAGAGTTCTCATGAATATTAAATGAGATTTGAAAATAAATTATTTTGCACTGGGACAGGCACAAAACAAATATTAAGTAAATGTAAACTATTAATATTTACAGTTGTCACAATATTGAAAATAAATAAAGCAAGCAATAAGTTCCTGAAGGCAAATTGAGAAAGGACTAGAATAAAGCCCCAAGTATGTCTAGGTTAGTAATTAATACATTTGTTTTGGTTCTCATTTACTTTTTATTCACTTTTTTTTTGTTTTGTTTTGCAAAACCGGGGATCAAACTCAGGACCTTGTGCTTGCGAGGCAGGCGCAGTGCCACTGAGATAAATCCCCGGCCCTTTATTCACTTTTTATTTCCATTGTATAAAAAAGTAACCAGAAATAGTATAATGAATCTCATTTACTCACAATGCAGTGGCAGCAATGGTTTTATGGCCAATGATTTTTAATATTTACCATGACCTACTCCTTCCCACTTCTTCCCCACAGTATTATTCTGAAGTAAATCCCAGATGATATGTTACTTCATATATATTTCAGTATATAGTCCTAAAAGTTAAGAATGTGAAAAAATGACCATAAAGTACTTAGTGATTCTTGGATGACTTCAAACTGGCCATCCCAAGTAGTCTATTAACCTCCCTGATGATGTCAATACAGAAACTGAGGCAGAAGATTGTGCCTGTCATGTATGGAAGCAAGGCCTTTTGGTCATGGGCATGAATATAGAAAAAAGGAGTTACATTTTGATTTCATGATACCTCAAATCCTGCTCACCAATATGAGTTTGGAAAGACAAGGTATGCTCATTTGTGGGATGTATCCTGGAATAGTGGGAATAGGCATGTGCCTGGACCATAAAGATCTGGGCTCCAAATACTAATTCTATTATATATGGCTTTTGCCAAGTTACTCAACACTCTTGTATATAAAAAGTTTGAAATTTATCAAATGCTTTTTTCATAACTGCTAATTCATCTGTTCCTGATCATCTTTATGGAAAGAAATTGAGCTTTGATGAAGTTAAAGAATTTTCCAAGGGTCGTACAGCCCCAATTTCTTCAAAGATTATAAGTAACAGGTGAGATAACAATTGTGAAGAAAGACGGATTAAAGACCAGTTCTATCTGACAAGATCATTATACCTTTTGCACTGTACCGTGTTGGTCTGGCTATGCTAGCTTCTTCTCCTGCCGCTCCCCTGATCTCTGGTTTGTTGAGGTAGGATGATCAGGACTCTAACTAAGTTGTACCATTCACCAGCAGAAGGATCTAACTTTGCAGGTGACCAGTATGTGAGCAGGAATGCATCCAAGTCTGTGGGGCCTTAAGTTTAATAAATTTGATGCACTGCTTAAGATGAAGAATATAACATTACAAAGAAAAACCTAGGTATGAAAGCTAATGTCGAGTTAGAATAAGAATTCATTGTAAATTACAAAATGTTAAAGTTGACATATATTTAAATTATTTTTACTACAAATAATGCAAAAATATTTTAAAATAGTATAATTTTATTAATTTCCAAAAATATATCTATAATTCTTGCACTATATTTTGATTGCATACCTCTTCATGACTATGATTCTATATTATTTTCTGTAGAAATAAAGATTATTTACTCTTCCTATAGCATTGTTGATCAAATATGTCTTTTATTATTGATTTCATTTCAGCATATGATTCATTATTGTAATGTAAAATCTTAGAATTATTGTAAAATTATGGAAAACTTCTATCAAGTTTTTCGTATGTAAACTTTAAGATTTGGGATCATTTCATCCTTTTCTTCTTAGTGAATAATCTCAAATTCTCTTTGATTGTTAGTGTGCACTAACTACATTGCCTAGGCACATCACAGGAAAAGGGGCTTGTTTAAGGAGGAGGTCCTATTTTTTTATTTGTTAATTTTATTGTTACATTTTAGGTATACAATGTGATGATAGTCATCATTTGAGAATTTGTACCTTTACATGATATCTCTTGGTTCTTATGTTTTTCCCCATTTCCCTGCCCTCCCTTCAACTCCTCCACCTCTCCCTATTTACAAAGACTTTGTTTCCATTTATTCATTTTCTCATATTTATTCCTTTCCCTTCTTTCCTTTCCCCCACCCCTCCCACTTCCGCTTCCCCTTTGGATCTTTTCTTCCTATTTCACATTATCTTTTATACATTTTGGTCCTTATTTACACTTTCAGTTTCTCACAACAGAGAAACTATTTGTTATTTACACATGTGTGTCCTACTTATATCACTTAAGAGTATGGCCTCACTGGTCATTCGAGAGATGCAAAGAAGGTCCCTGACTTTAAGTCTCAGTGTAAACCTGAATTTTGAGATTAGTTAGTTACCTTTCCTTCCAGGCTCTTTCTTTCTCCTGGGTTCAGATCTTTATTTTACCAGGCTTCATATCTACAAGTGGAGTAATTCCATTCCAACCATAGGCATAAAACAGTCCTGTGAGTTTGTTGCTCCCCCAAACAGTGACGTGAGCATGAACCATCCCCCTTTGTGATTGAATTAGGCCACAAAAGCTTTCTGATCCCTTGAGTATCTATAAATAGAAGTGTATATTGTAACCTTACAGGCTTCAAAACACTGGGTACACTAGCTAAATAATACAGACACTGAACATAAGGATCTTCCACAGATTCCAGGCCTTGCTGGAGCAGGGATTAGTTAATTTTCCTCACACGTTTTTTTTTTCTGTATAAATACAACACTTAAGATGTTCAATTAATATAAATACTCTTAATTTCAAATGTTAGTCTGTTGTGTGCCATAGTTATTCGCTGTGTTGCCTGGACTATTTCTCACTATTACCTTTTCTTCTCCTGAAATCACTGGTGATTTTTGGTTTCTTTTTAATTTAACAGAAAAACAAAAAGGCATTCTAGGTCTGCCTGAGGGAGAGCTGATGTGGTTTCCTTAATAATGGCCTCCCCCTGGTGAGCACCATCTCCAAGAGAGAAAGGGGGAAACAAATCAGACATTTCTTAAGTGAGATATTTGGCCCTATGTGATTGTTTGCTTCCTCATACACAAAGACATACTCAAATATAGAGTTTATATTTAGGGAACTGCTAAAATGTTGGAAACAGGTTAGTGATAGTCTCTCAGTGTCGTTTAAAATGGCATTGCTTAGATCATTATTGTAGGTCAAGTATGTTCCAAGCTTCTCATTCCAAATTCAGGTCTGTTAGCAGACCATGGAGTGTTAGAGCTGTGTTTCATACATAAATCTTGAGACTTTAGGTGTCTTCTGAGACATAGGATGGGCAGAGAAAAAATCTGGCATGCAAATTATCACTAACCAGTACCTTATTAAAATGTATTAAAGGTAACTTCTTATTAACATTAGGAGTTTCGCTTATTTTACTCAGCAATGAGTTGCAGAGCTTGGCTGTGACTTCTAGTACTGAACTGATTTTGAAACCATGTATATTAGTTATGTCAATTAATGATGGATATCTTTTCTACCAACTGATTTGTAATGTGAAATTCCTTGGTTGTATATAATTTATGGATATTCTGTTCTATCATTCCTACCTGCTTGTGTTGGGAAAAACTGAGTTGCAGCAAACTCCAGATGACCTAGTCTTTCACTAGGTATACATGTATGTAAGTATGAATCTATCTATCCATCTATCTATCTAATTTTTTGAGTACTTACTCTCTGCCCTTATCCTGCTAAAAGTGACACAAACAGAGGAATAAACAATACATTTTTACTTCAAGGAACTCAAAGTTCAGAAAGCAAGGCAGACACATTTAATTTTTGTATTAATGGGCATAAGTTACAACCAACAACTGCAAAACCTCAGTTGCTTAGCGTAGAATTTCTCTTCTAAAATATTTAAAATACATATGATTTAGAAGAGGAACTCAGCTCCATAGTAAATTGGGGACCCAGACCTCTGGATATAACTGGGAAAAATGTAAGAGATAGAATATAGAAGATTGGGCTTAGAAGAGTGGCTGTCTTTTCCATTTAAATTCCATTTGTTAGAGTCTGTTGGTAGTCCTGTGCAACTTCAGGAAATGTTATAAAATATAATCTAGCTGTGTGCATGGGGTTAAAAGCAACTGGGGGCCGGGGATTTAGCTCAGTGGTTCTGGCACCTGCTTCGAAAGCGCAAGGTCCTGAATTGGATCCCCGGTACCAAAAAAAAAAAAAGCAATTGGAATTTGGTCATAATTTATCTTAACCACAGTATTTTGCTGTGACAAAAACAGCACAATAATTATGAGAAGAATAAAAATACCTAGTTTGTAGGATGCAGTGGGAGGGATAATCAGGAATTGTTATCTATATGATCTGACACTTAAACTGACTTTTAAAGAATGTTTACGAGTTACCCAGGTGAAGAAGGAAAGAGTAGGGTTTGACGTAGGGAAGGGAAAATCAGCAAAATGCATGAAATAGCAAAGT
The DNA here is from genome assembly GCF_053883595.1 of Heterocephalus glaber. Classification (NCBI taxonomy): domain Eukaryota; kingdom Metazoa; phylum Chordata; class Mammalia; order Rodentia; family Bathyergidae; genus Heterocephalus; species Heterocephalus glaber. The sequence goes on from NW_028258301.1 coordinate 3,475,437, forward strand.
ATGTGCTTAGAGAATTTACAGCTCAAAGGACGTATATCTACATATTACATTTTTGTGAGTGACAGAGACTTATGACCGTCTCCTTTTCTGAGGTTATAACAGTTCTGGATCACATTGATACATATGAATTCAGTTGTTCTGATCAAAAATGCATTGTTCAATTTTCAAAATCAAAGTAGATTTTTAAACAAGTTGGAAGTCAAGCAGTCAGCATGGCCTAGTTAAGAACTTTATTCAAAAAGAAAAAGAAATTGGAAATGAATTTCTCTTAAAATTGTATCTCCATCTATTTGTGAAGACTCAGAAACCACATATTTTAAAGATGTATGGAGAAGTACAATTTGGTGCTTTTTTTCCTGAAATGAAATTGACAACAAAATTTTCTGTTATAATGCTCAAATATATTTTGCTGTGGGTCCATTGAAGAACAGAAGTGGGAGGGGTAGGGGAAAAGAAAGAAGGGAATGGAATTAATATGAAATTTTTGTAAATATCTATGTATTGCCTAAGACTAAAATCTATCTGCATAAAAATTTCTTTTAGGAATAATGTTCTTGGCTCAGAGAGGTATTTCAAAACAGGAGTTGCTGCAATGAAAGACACATTTCTTGGACCATTTTTAAATATGAGAAAAATGAATAGTACATCCAAATGTGGAATCTATATCGATAGAACTGTAGGTGGGGTGGGCGTTAAACAGTGCTTAGGGGAAAGATAGGAGGGAAGGAAGTTAAAATAGGACCAATAATGTTTATCTTGAAACTTGGCAGGCAAATATAGGATTCCATGGTAGAAAGATAGCAGAGAAAGTCAAGAAATGGGAAAGTATAATAAGTTTCAGGCAAGACCATAAAGAGTAAATCAATACCAGTAGAATTAAAAGAGCTAATACATAAAAAGCATTTAACAACATACTTGATACTTAATAAGGGTTCTGTAAATGTTAGTTGTTATTATCATTCTTATTAGTGTTTGTTGTACTTTATCAGGCATTACCAACTCAAAAGACTACCTCTTCTTTCTCAATTTATTTCTTTTTTGTCTTGTAAATTTAAATATTCTTGATAACTAATGTTGAAAATGATACATCTTTCTCAAAGCTGGATCTCCAGAGGCTACCCGCTCCTTCTTCCACCATTCCACTTTTAGATAAGGTTTTCTGCTTGTCTTACTCTATCACAAAACTCCAGTGCCTTTTTCTTCTTCACATTTATTACAATTTTGCACTTTCCCGGAAGCTTCTTGAGGACAACTACAGCATCTTTTAATTCCCTAGGGAAATATTGTGTGTTTAGCACATAGTAGATACTTGAATGAATAGACAAAAACTAACTTTACCTGGCCCTTTTACATCCATTTTATCCTCAGTTAAGTTCAGTAATGTAAATGTTATTATAAATGAATGCAGTAATGCTTAGGCTTAGAGAGATTTGGGAATTTTACACAAGGTGATGTGATACTGTCCAGTTCCAACCTGCCTGTCTTCCTATACTTCCCAAAACACACCATATTTTCTTGGAATTTTTGATGGTGAAAAAAAAATAGTGACCTGACATTGAGAAACCTGTGTTATAGAATTACTCTGCTCCTCTTTTGGGGGACTGATAGTTATATGATGTCTTACCATCTTTACTATAACCCTGAGAACTCCTTGTCAGCAAGAAAAGCTTTTCATCCACTTCTATTCCCAGCCCCTAGTACATAGGTTGGTAAGGTTCTCATTATATAGAGAAGGTTCTCATTATATAGAGAGATGACTGGATGAAAAAGTGAATGAATGCAATTATTTTTATGAGAATAGCAGCAAGAATTTTTCCATACATGTAAGTACTGAGCACTTTTGCATTCATTATTTTCTTTGATTTTCACACCTCTTATAGATTTGACAATGCTGATTAGAGTAAAGTAAACTGAGTCTCAGGAGATTTGGGGAATATACCAAATTTTATACCCTTTTTTTAGAGCTGGGGTGCTCACTGGGTTATATCTAACTCTATATACCATGCCTTTTTCTCACAAGCAGGCTGTTTCAAGCCCAGAGATATTTCTACCTTTATAGAAGGAGGAGTAAAAGAAATTCAAAGCTTAAATAAACAGAAGTACTACTGGTAGAACCTCAGTTCATTTGGGATATCAGAAATGGAGATTTCCTTTTGGTGTACTTTGCAGCAATGCTTCCCAAACTTCATTGTGCGTAGAAATCATTTGGGCTCTTGTTAAAGTGCAGATTCTGAGTCTCTAAGCCTCCTATCCAGCTTGAGGCTCTCAGTATCTAACAAGTTTCCACATGGTGCTGATGCTTCCAGTCCAACAACCAGACCCTGGATGGCAAGACTTTGTATCACCCCTGCATGAACCTTAACTGATCCTGATCCTGGGTCTGTAGAGCGGACTAACTTATTCTTGATGGTCCTCACTTCACCAACCTTGTCTCCAATGAAAACCTAGCAATATTATTATTTTTGTTTTGTTTTGTTTTGGTACCGGGGATTGAACTTGGGACCTTCCTCTTTCAAAGCAATCCCTGGCCCAGCAATATTATTTTCTCAAGCAAACATTTTTAGTTCACAAAGAATTATCACCTACATCTACAGTCAGTTGGGCAGGGATTTGCTCACTGAGGAAAAGGATTTAATCTGTTTTTTTCATGGGGCTAGAGTGCATACCACACTGCTCACTCTGACAGACATGTAAAACTTTCCAAAACAACTACTTGAAATTTCATTTGTCTGACAGATGTCTTTGAAGAGTATTGGTGGGTCCCAGAAGTGGTGAACAGAGACCCAAAAAGTATTCTTTTTCCTTTTAGAACAAAGTGCTTGTTAAGTCATGAAAAGATAGTGGGGCTGAGATTCCTTACCATTCCCTAGCTGAGCCACCTTTGATAAGTACTCTAGGTTTCAGCACATGCAGTTGTAAAACAGGTAGTATATTACTTTTATCACAAAATTATTGTCAAAATTACAGGTAATATTTTATCTCCTCCATGAGGTCATGAACTTCTTGAAGGTATGACCTTGTGTTGCAGATGACTTTCACGAGTAAGAACACTGAACATCTGAATATGATGCTTTTTATGTAAGAGATAATCAGTAACTAAAGTTGGTCCAGTAAAGAAACTGTATGTCTGTAAAGAAAACCATAATATTTAAAATGTATTTATAATACTAACATTTTTGCATGTTACTTTTGCATTACAAAGAAGACTATTAGTTATCTGATCAATTATAAAGCTCCGTTGATTTTACCTTCTGTTACCTCTCAAATTCATCTCTTTTCTTATACTGCAGAATCAAAAGTTATATTCGTCACCTAGGCTAGCCTAGGAGCCTCCAAATTTGTCTTCTTTCACCCCCTTTTAACCTTCTGGAATTGACTATCTTTTGATGAAACCTCGATGACGTTTTAAAACTTTAAAAATCTGATAATGCTACTACCCTTTTAAAAACTGTAGTGCCTTTTCATTATACCTGTGACAATGATGTATTCCTTTACAGGGCCTGCACTGCCATTAATGAATTAGCACATGCTTACCCCTCTAGACTTAGTTTATACTTCTTTCCCAGTGAGCTTTGACCCTAGTCAGTATTACTGTCCTTGTTTCAGCCCTCTGACTTGAGCATGTGCATTTTAGGCACAGGAATGAACACAAGATGTTTCCTTTGCCAGAAGCACACAATTTTTTTTTCCTATTTACATCTAGTAAAAACCTTTATATTTTAGTTAAACTGTCAGCTTCCCTCAAGGAAATTGTCCATGGCTTTACTGATTGAGATTTTCATTTATTTATTTGTTACATACACTCATACTCCCTGGCATATTCATAGCACATAGCACAATTGTAATTAGATTTTTTGTGTTATTTACTCAACATCAGTCTCTTTAATTATAATATGAGTTCCATGAATGTAGGAACCTAGATGTATCTTGTTCACTGTTTTAACTATAAATCTTGGCACAGTGCTTAGCAGTTAGAAATATTTAGTATATATTTAGAGAATTAATAAAACATTGGATTAGTTAATTCATATTCTTGCATTATGTCTTTATTTATTTGATGACTTTTAAATTTTTATCTTTATTGGTACATGTTTAAATACATAATGATTATATTCCTTGTGGGGAGTTGGTACTGTACATAACACATATTAATATATTTTTTCACCCACTTCCCCTGCTCCTCCCTCTCCCTCTATCTATTGGTCCCCTTTACTTTTATAAAAGTTCTATCTCCCTACTTCCTATTATATATCTTATGTTTTGCCCTTTATACTTTGAGTTTCTCATGTAAGAGAAACCACGTGCGATTTAAGCTTATGTGTCTGATTTATTTCACTTAAGAATATGGTCTCAACATGTATGCTTTATCCTTTTTATGGCAGAGTAATACTCCATTGTGTGTAATTATCATGTTTTCTATATTCCCTCACCTGTTGATGGACATATAGACCTCTTCCAAGAATTAGCTATCATGAGGTATGCTGCTATATGCTTTAACTCTTTTGGGAAGAAGCCTAGAAGTGGAATATTTGGTTCAAATGAAATTAAAATTTTAATTTTTTGTAGTCTCTATACTGATTTTGATAGTGGTTGTACTAGTTTAGATTCACACCACCAATGTAAAAGGGTACCTTTTCCCCTGCAGCCTCACTAGCATTTATGGACTTCTTGATGAAAGCCATTCTTTCTGTTGTAATGCAGAACTCGGTGTTGCATTAATTTGCACTCTTCTAATGGCTAGAGATATTGAACATTATTTCATGTGTTTATTGGCCACTTGCACTTCTTCTTCTGAAAAGTATTTATTCATTTCAGTTGGATATTTTATTTGGGGGTGTCTAATTATTTGAGTTTTTTATGTGTTCTAAGTATTGGTTCTCTGTTGTAGGAATAGCTAGAAAAATCCGCCCCCCCCCATGTTTTCAGTTGTCTCTTCACTCTGTTTGTTGTTTCCTTTGCTATGTTGAACCTTGTTAATTTGATATAATGCCATTTTTTATTCTTAGTGCTATTTCTCGTGAAACTAAAGTTCCATTCAGAAAATCCTTCTTTACACCTATGTCTTCAAGAATTTTATCTATTTTATCTTCCAAAAGATTGTTTTTGCTTTAACATTGAGAACTTTATCCATTTTGATTTTCTTTAGTACATGGTGAGGTATATGGGTCCAGATCAATCTTCTGCATGGGATAGCAAGTTTTCCTAGCACCATTTGTTAAAGAAGCCATCTTTCCTCCGGTGTATATTTTTGGCCTCTTTGTCAAAGATCAGATAGCTGAAAGTTCCTGGAAGTGTTGCTGCATCCTCTATCCAGTTCCATTGGTTACATGTTTGTTTTTGTGCCAATATCATGGTGTTCTATCACTGTAGCTCTGCAGTCTAACTTGAAATAAAGAATGGTGATGTCTGTTGCGTGTTGTTTTATCATTTTACATTCATATTAGCAGTATTAGAAACTTCTAAATGGTTCACACCTAAGCTGACATTTGTTCTTTTAAAACTTTTAACTTAATCTCCCTAATGAGTGTATAATACAATCCTGTTATTGTATGTATTAACATTTTTCTGATTCTAGTGTTGCACACCTTTCCTTGTGCTGTACTGGCTATTTATCATCTTCTTGTGTCTACTTTTTAATTGGTTTGTCTATTAATGAGCTGTAAGAGTTCTTTATATATTCTGGTCATAGGTTATATGTATTATAAATATGTTCTGTTTAAGAACTACTTTTAATTTTCTTAACAATGTCTTTTAAAGTTCTAAATTGTGATGGAATCTCATTTATCAATCTTTTTCTTTTATACATCATGTTTTTTGTATCCTAGGAAATTCTTGCCTGCCCTAAATTCATGAACATTTTCCCTTATAATTTCTTCTTAAAGTTTTGCAGTTTTAGTGTTTCATATTTAGGTTTATAGATCCTTTCAAGTTATTTTTATGTATGGAAATAAAGGGGTGAGGTTAATTTTTTACATATGGATACCAGGTGTTCTAGTACCATTTGTTGAAAACATTATCTTTTCCTCTGCTCTTGAGTTGAGTTTATGTTCTATAAAATGTTAATGTTAAATAATTTTTCAAAACTCAGTGTACCATATATGTGTGGTTCTATTTCTAGATTCTGTGTTTTATTCCATTGATCTATATGTCTTTCCTTATGCCAGCATTGCCTTGATTACTGTAGCTTTAGAGAAAGTCTTAAAATTAGGTAATAAATGTCTTCCAACAATGTTATTTATTTTCTTTTTACTTTTTCAGGTCCTTTGTACTCCTACATAATTTTTAAATTTCAATATCCAATTCTTCATTTATAGCAAGTATACATAGACCTGAATTTTTATATATATCTTGTGTTTTCTAATCCTGCTAAATACAAATACAAGCTCTAGGGCCTCCTAGAGATTTCTTGGTATTTTCTCTGTAGATGATCATTTCATCAACATATAAAGATTTTTATTTCTACCTTGCCAATCCTATCCTAATTGTGTCATTTTATTGCCAGACTATTTTGGTGGGGCCTATGTTTCAAAGTTTAATAGACAGATGAAGAGTAGGCATATCTGCCCTTGTTCCCCACCTTAGGGAGAAAGCATTGTATCTTCTCCATTCATATAAGGCATTTTTACTGGAAGTATGGAGTACATGTCTTTGATCTGTTGAGAAGGTTCTCATCTACTTCTAGTCTCCTGATAGCTTTTATCATGAACAGCTGTAGAATTTGGTTCAATACTTTTTCTGCAACTACTGACAGCATCATATGGCTTTTTCCTTTCCTCTGTTAAAATGATGACTTATGAGGGTGGATCTTCCAATGCTGAACCAACACTGCCATCCCTGTAATAAAACTGCTTTCTACATACTGCCAGATCTGACTTCTAATAGTTTGTTTTGTTAAACAAATTTCTATCTATGTTCATACTTTTTTCTCCTATTATCTTTATCCAGTTTTAGGATTAGCACAATGTTGAGTTCCTAAAATGAGGGGAGAAGTGTTCCTTCTTTTTTCTGCCTTAAATGTTTGATATAATTTATCAGTTAAAATGTATATGAGCCTCTTGTTGTCATATAGGTGGCTTTTCAAGGTAAGAATATACTTTCTTTAATAGGTGCTATTCAAATTTTATATTTCCTCCAGAGTTAGTTTCATTAATTTGTCTTCCAAGGTACTTCTTAGAAGTTGTCAAATTTATTTCAAAACAGATTTTTGTAATATGCTTTCTATATCCTTTTAAATTCTGTAAAATCTGTGGTAATATCTACTTGATCGTGATACCGTAATTTAAAAAATGTATAATTGGTATTGTGTAATAGGAAGAAAAGGTCTAAAGGAGCAGGGGAAGTGGGAGGGGTAGGGGAAAGGAAAGAAGGGAAAAGAAAAAATATGAGAAAAGGAAAAAAATGGAAACAAAGTCTTTGCAAATAGGGAAGGGTGGAGGGGGTGAAGGGAGGGCAGGGGAAGGGGAAAAAATAAGAACCAAGATACTCATGTAATAGTACAAGATCCCAATGATGAATGTAACTGTATTTTATACCTAAAATGCACCAATAAACTTAATGGGGAAAAAAAAAGAAATGATGATAGTGGACATCATTGTATGGATCCTAATATGAAAGCTTTTAACATTTCACCATTTAATGTGATGTCAGTAGTAGGTTTGTTATGAATAGCTTTTAGCATATTGAGATAATGTCCTTTTATACCTATTTTTTTCAGGGTTTTTTTTTTTCATGAATGAATGTTGGATTTTGTCAAAGGCCATTTTTGTCCTTATTTCTGTTTATGTAATATATAACATTTATTGATTTGTATATGTTGAACCATTTTTGCATCCCTGGCATGAAGCCTATTTGGTCATGGTGTATGGTCTTTTTCTTATTTCTTACATTGTGTTTGCTAGTATCCCCTTGATAATTTTTGCACACCATGTTCATTAAAGAGATTGGCTGTTAGTGCTCTTTTATAGTTGGATTCTTGTCTGGTTTTGTATTCAGCTTAATGCTCGCTTCCAGGAGTAATTTTAGGGGTATTTTTTCCCTTTCAAGTTAATTAAAGAGTTTGAGAAGTATTAGTGTTAAGTCTTTCCTACAGTTCTTGTTGAATTCAGCAGCGAATCCATGAGGTCTTGGGCTTTTCTTACTTCAATTTCATTACCTGTTTTTGCATTATTCAGGGATTTTAAATCTTTTTTGATTCAGTTTTCATAATTTGTATATATATGTATAGGAATCCATTTCTTCTGAATTGTCCAATTTATTGAAGTACATGTTTTCAAAGTAATTGCTAATAATCTTCTGAATTTCAGTGGTGTCATTGTAATTTCAGTGTTATCATTTCTAATTGCATTTATTTTATTTTTTTTTTGGTAAGTTTGACTAAGGGTTATCTTCTTTTTTTTTAACTTTCAAAGAACCAGGTGTTTGATTCATATATTCTGCATTTTTTTCTTAATCTCAATTTCATTTATTCCTGCTCTGATTTTTAAAATTTCCTTCCTTGTACTAGCTCTGGAGTCAGATTGTTCTTTTTCAAGGACTCTGATGTGTACCGTAGGTTATTTGATTTGGCTCACTGTGTTTTTCTGATGTTGGCATTCACAGGTGTAAACCTCTCTCTTAGGGCTACTTTCATTTCGTCCTATATGTTCTGGTATATTGTACTGGCATTACCATTTGATTCTAGGAACATTCCTAATTTCTTCCTAGATTTATTTTGTGTCCCACTGATTATTTGAGTGTATTATTTAATTTTTTTGTATTTGCATAATTTCTGTTGTTTCCCTTGTCATTGATTTCTAGTTTCATTCCACTATGATAGATAATACATATGAGATAGTTGTTATTCTTTTGCTTTAGGGCTAACATGTGGCCTATTTTGGAGAAAGTGTCCATTCTGTTGTTGGGTCTGTTCATATTTATTAAATTCGTTTGTTTAAAGTTTAGTTCAACTCTTCTATTTCTTGTGAATTTTTCTGTCTTCTTGAACTATTTGTGACACTATGATATTGAGGACCCCCACTATAATTGCATTGATGTTTTTCTGATCTTTTATATCCAGTAGTATTTGTTTTATGAAGTTGGGTGCACTGGTGTTTGGAGCATATATGTTTATAATTGTTGTCTCTTTCCATTTAATTATTTCCTTAACCAATACGTAGTGATCTTCTTTGACTCTTCTGATTAGTTTTGGCTTAAAGGCCACTTCATCTGCAAATAAGATAGCTATTACTGCTTATTTTCAGCTTCTCATTTTAAGGTAATTTTTTCATTCTTTGATCTTTAGTCTATTCATTGCTTTCTCTTTGAATTAAGTGTGTTTCTTATGTATAGCATATCATTGGGTTTTGTTTCTTGATCCAGTCTGCCAATCTATGACCTATTATTGGGGACTCGAGACCATTCCCTTCAAGATTTATTAATGGAAGGTATTGGCTTTTTCCTGTCATTGTATTATTTTCCTGTTGCTAATTTTCTCTTCTTTCCTTTTTGTCCTTAGAGGCTTACATTGCCTGTTGTGCTCATTATATTTCTCTTTTATTCTGACTTTTCAGAATTGTTTATGTCATTGTCTTTTTTTAAGGAAATTTTGGAGATTTGTTTTTTTTTGTTTGTTTGTTTTTGGAGTGCTGGTTTTGTGCTCATGAATTTCTTAAAGTGCACTTTGTCAATGAAAGATGTTATTTGTCCATCGATTTTGAAAGATAATTTTGCAGGATGTAACAGTCTAGGTTGGAAGTTGTCTTTTTTCCTAGGGCTTGACACATTTCAAACTCTCCTGGACTTTCAGGTTTGTGTTGAAAAGTCTGTTGAAATCTTAATGGATTTACATTTTTAAGTGATTTGTTGCTTTTTTCTAAAAGCTATTAAAATTCTTTCTTTGTGTGGACATTGGGAATTTTAGCTGTGATGTGTCATATAGAGGTTCTTTTCTGATCAAGTGTATTTGGAGTTCACTATGCCTCACTTATCTGTACGTTAAATTCTTTCCTCATATTTGGAAAGATTTTTGCTATTACTTCTGTACATAGGTTTTTATGTAATTTGTGCTGTCTTCTGATTCTGATATTTCACTAATTCCAGTTAATCTTCTTTGCATCATCTAGCCACTGTTGAATCCATTTTTCATGCTTTCTTGTTTCTCTGGTGTCTCCGAGCAGTTTTTCACTGATATCAGTCCTATCTTCTAGTTCTGACACTATCCTCACATTGGTCACTTCTCCTACCTATTCTTTCAGTAGAATTTTTGCTGTCCTGGATTTCTGTTCCATGGATTCAAATTCTTTGCTAAAGTGATCATTCATGTTTTGTATCATTTTGTTTAGCTCATTTATTTTTTATTAATGCCCTCTGTACACCCATGGATAATTTTGCTTATTAAGTTAGTATCTGTTTTGTTATATCTTTCTTTGAGCTCACTATCTTATTGATCTATTTTTTAGTCTTGTATTTTATCATTTTTAATAATACAGCTATGTGGTTTTTGATGTCCACCTCTTCATGCCACATTGATTAGCTTTCAGGTAGTTGTGAGTTTTTAGAGACATTTTTGTTGTCTGTCTTCTTGTGTTTTTAGTGTTTGTTTTTGTGTGTGCATTTGCACCTGTGTGTGCACACATGCATGCCCTGAGGTTTGTGGGTAGTTATAGTAGAGAAAGTTTGTTGCTGATATGATAACCTGTTTACTTAATGTTTGGTTTTCAGTGACTGTTTGGCTAACTACAGCCCTTTGCCTCTGTGCCAAAATCCATTTACCTTCATTAATTTGGGAAAGGAGGATACAGCATACAGTGCCCCTCGAATTATGACCAGCCTGACATTTGAATAACTTGGGTTATGAGTGGAATTTTAGTTTTAACTTTTGACGAAAGTTTTGAATTATTACCCAAATGCTTCCAGATGGTCTCGGATACAGATTTAATTCTTCAAGAGTTCTAGAAGGAACATTGCAACCTCCTTTCCCCTGTGGGGTTAATTGAGAAATCCTGGGCCAATGTCTAAGGACACTGAGATCTGCCTGTATACAGGAGAGAGACTTTCAATGCTGTGTAGAGGATACTGAAGCTTCAGTTGAGCAACTTGAGTTACAACCAGTCCTTGTGAGCAAATTGAATTTGTAAGTGAAGAGTTCACTGTATTTGGCCCAGCACCCTGCTCTCCAGGAATGGACTCCAGTATTGTTAATAGCACAAAAGCAATTCATATAAACACTAAGACAAACCAAATATTGACATACATTAAATATTTGCTAAATGCAACAACTATACCTCCACAAACAATAGAAAAGAATCTAAAAGTAATAGGATAGATTTAACTATCTTAACATTAACAAAGCTTAATATTGATACTACCATATTTCTCCCCAATAAAACCTAATCAGAAAATAGGCCCTAGTATGATTTTTTCAAGATGCTTGTAATATAAGCCCTATCCCAAAAATAAGCCTCAGTTCAGATCATCTGAATTTAGTACATCCATTGCATCGCATAATGGACATATTGAATTGTAATAATATTAATATATAATTAAATATAAGTAAATAATCATATTGACATTAATACTTAAATGATAATGTAAATTATAATTAAGTATTTGTAAATATCCAAGTGGATGTCTATGGATGAGGGGTAAATGCCTACATAAACAGATGCACTTGAGACTTATTGCCAAGTGACCAATCAGAGTACAGATACAACATACGAATAACATGTGCACTTGATAATGAATGGACATGGTTGTGTCTAATATGAATCTTTGTAATTCAATATGTTGTGTGTTGTAACATCTGTACTTAATGCACTCATGTGAAATAAATAAATTTTTTCTGAATTTTGGTGCCTCCAATTTTTTATCCCTTTTATATGGACCATCATTCTTCATCATCATCATTTTTGTTGCCACTCCCATCTCATAAATTTTCAGTTAACACTTGATTAAATGGAAACTTTGTGAAGCCTAGCCTGCAAGAGGTTATGACTTCAGTGAAAAATTCATGGGATAAAATCATGTTGCCAATGCACTATAAGCAAGCTATATTAACAAGATATGCTCGATTAAGGAGAGCTCTCTTGATGGATGTGTGCAATGGGGGCCAATGGTTCTACAGGAAATAGAGTCACAAATTCAAACTGGAATTGGGTTTGGAAAGTTATAATGATGTTTCAGAAGAAAGTGACATGACTGTTTTTGAATAAATGTACATTTTTGTACATAAATTCATGTAAATTTTTGTACATGAATAAGTGAATAAATGTAGATTGTTGTACATGAATAAATGTAGATTGTCATACATGAAAAAATAAGACATCGCAAGAAAATAAATCCCATTATTACATCTTTTGGAGCAAAAATTAATATAAGACCCAGTCTTATTTTCAGGGAAATATGGTAGTAAAGAAAGATGGAGGGAGGAATGAGAGAATGAAAGAAGAAAAATTTGTAAAATTAAGCAACAGAAGATGAGAAGGAGAGAAAAATGAGATGAAAGATCCTATTAAGGATGTAGCTCAGTGGTGCCACCACCTGCCTCACAAGCACAAGGTCCCGAGTTCGATCTCCGGTACCCAAAAAAGAGAAGTAAATGGATAGAAGTAGAATTAGATGAATGTATAATAAAAGGACAAATCAGAAAAAAAGAAACAATTGAGAGAAATAAAGATGGGAAAACCCCAAAACCAATGAAGAAGAGAAAAAATGAAAGAAATGAGTTAAAAAACAAATTCCCCTGTAGTTTTGATTGAGTGATTTCTTTCCAGGATCTGTATTCTTGGAATTCAGGAAGTCATGGTTTTCTCCACCTAGCTGTATGCCCTGGGGGTTGGGGTATGCCCCTACTCTCACTACAGAGGGCACTCTCTCTTTACAGCCAAGGTTGTGGCAACCATCCAAGCCAAGATGTGTCCTTGCTTACATTGGTAGATGGAGAATGCTCACAGATCATCTTTGATCTATGCTTCATGGTAGGTAGGGTGTGGCTTCAAGTTGCCCACTGGATTTAATGCCAGCTCATTTAGACTTAGCTGCCTCTGAAACCAAGAGATGCCATGCCTGGCTTCCCACCATGGAGAACTGGGCCGATATTCTTCTCGGTCTGAGTTTAAACTTCTCAGGGACTTATGTCTAGCCTGCACTCATTGTATGACTGTCTCCTATTGCTGTATCTCACCCTGTCTTTGTGGGATGGTTATACTAGAAACCCTGCAATGAAGTAGTTTTATGGTTGTTCTGTGGCTCAGGCTTCAGCAATCAACCCAGTCACAAAATGGCACCCGATTAATCACTCTCTGGCAAGATGGCAAGTGCTGCACTGGATTTCTTCTTTAACTCTAGCCTGGTGTGTGGAAGGAGTCACTTTTGGAATAAAACCTCATGCAGTTTCTGTTTATAATAGCTGTGGGCTTTACTTGGGGCTAGAGCTGCTGGCCTAATTCATTGTTTCTCCCTGGACCTCCTGACCCTGGGTGCTCACCATGTGTCTTGCTGACAAATAGCCAAGTTAATGAGCCAAGGTAAGGTTTCTAGACTGCTCCATCCTTTTCTCTGCATTTTGCTCTATTCCTCCAGCTTCTCTGTAGTTTTAAATTTTCCCTTCAACTCTCTCCCAATCCCCAGAAATCTACTTAATTTTTTCTCTTCACTGAGTTCTTATTTTCCTGGTGTCTGGACTTTGAGTCCCAGATAAGCTTTATTTTTCTGCTGATCACTACTCCACCATTTTTTCCTGCTTCCAGTTTCTTCTCTTATACTCAATTATCCTTAGAAATGAGAATAGAGTATACTACATCTTAATAATTAGCATTTTTCTATAAATTGTCCTCCTTAAATATCTCATAAATATGAAATAGTTATTAATCCCATTTTCCAAAGAAAAAAACTGAAGATGGCTGAGGTAAAATGTCAAGATAAGGGCTGTGTAGCTAACTTGTGGCAGAATTTAGATTTAAATGTGATTATCAGTCTAATGCTCTTTCTGCTCCTGACATGGCTAACCTCAAATTGTCGTGAAAGTGATTTGTCAGGGTTTGTCCAAAGATCTTTTAGTTTGTCAGGGAGCATGATTGTATTGTCTCCTGTGGTATTCTGAGGTAGAACCACTGGCCTATATTCCAATTTAAAATCTGTATCTTATTATTTAAATCTTAAAATGCAAGAGAAAGAAGTGCCTATAGAGAATAACCTCATTCATTTATTTGTATAAAATATGCATTATTTAATAAATTTTTTTATTTCATTCCGAAGCACTCTTATAGTCTTGCATTAGCACAAACCATGAAGAGTTGAGGCAAAGATCTGGAGTAATTTAGTGCAGCAATCATTTTCCCCTGAGAAATGACACAGTGTCTTCCAAATTTACCTGAGTATAAGAATCACTGGGTCATTTTTTTGAAAATATAAACACAAATTTCCAGGCCCCTTTCAGCAGCTTTGGGTAGTACCCAGAAGTCTACATGTTTAATCCTTTAGATCAGAAAGATCTGAGCAATAATGGAATATGTTTTTTTAAAGGAAATGTTTTAAATTTATTTATCATGTGTGTGTCCCCCCCCCCCCCGCTGCCCCATACTGAGGATGCAACTCAGGACCTTGCGCTTGCCAGGCAGGCTTGGCACCACTGAGCTACATTCCCAGAAATAATGGAATATATTGAAATGGAAAAATGTTACAGAGTGATCTGGGAAAAGGACTTTGAATTAGGCTGGAGTGTTTTAGAAAATCAATGTATACATCATTTGATATTCTTGTGATATGTCTTGTTAGAAAGTCTAAGGATGTGCAGCAGTAATGGGAGCCTTGCTTGGACACAGTTCAGCAAATATTCTCTCATACCTACTTGTTTTGAAGTCCTAACCTGGGTACTCAGATGCAGAGGATGAAAATGTCGTTGTCTTCAAAAAGTCTAGAAGGAGACATCAACAAATGCATAAATACTTCTAATTCAGTGGAGGAAAGGTGCCACAAAGTAATCTAACCCTCTTCATTTCATGTGGTTCTCCTTTGAACACTAGACCTTTTCAAAATGTATTTTAAATAGTACTTTCTTAGATAGTGAATTAAGTTAATAAAGAGTTAGCATATACAGGGAGCTGGGAAGAGGGCATACCAGGTAGCAGAAACACAAGTACAGAGGCATGGGAATGAGATACATCTCTTTCTTGAAAGAACTACCTATAGTGTGGTATATTTTGAGTATATCATTGAACAGTTTTGACCAGAGATGAGGCTAGAGAGGTAAACAGAGTTCAGATCATGGAATTTCTTGAATTCTACTCTATAGGGTTGGAAACTTTTTTTTCTTTTGTAGTTAAAATCAGATTATTTTAACCATGAAAGTACCGTGGCCATATTGCCACGTTCTTGCTTTATTTTTTTTTATAATTCAAAAGGTTACATTACAAATGAATAGCACAGTTAACCAAAAGTAGTTTTTTTGTTGTTTATTTTGTTTTTGTTTTTTTTTTGAGAAGGTCAAATGAGAATTGTCTTGGGAAGTAGACACTGATAAATGGGAAAGTGACAGAATCACAAACTAGAAAGTACTTGGTAATTAACAATGAGAGCCAATCTGAAGTCTAAGGAGTAACACAAGGTAAGGAATCAGCCAAGGCAGGAAGTATCAGAGAGGTCAATGCTTTGTGGTGGCTTTAGCCAACACTTACTGCTATCAAGCCAAAATGTGGAGCCTATGTCTCTGGGACAGCCTCAAAGGCACCAGCAGCTCAATTTGAGATAAATTAGCAGTCTTCTAACAGGTAGATGAGCTATACATGGATGTTTGGGCAAAAGTTCTGAGAGCCAACAGTTGAACTCTAGCTCCTTGTGAGGTCAGTACAGTACAAGGGAGAGTCATCATTATTGTGGAAAAGGAGAACTTTAGATGAATTCCTATAACCAAAGCCCATATCTGACTTTGGAAGACCAATTATGAGCAGTAGATAGTTCTTGCTGGGGAAGAGCTATAATTTTGTGATGTAATTGAAGAGCTTTGGGCTGTTGGAGAACATGTCCAATATTAGAGATACAGGTACAAAAAGTAACTGAGCTTTTTAGCATGTTAATTAACCTTTCTGATCCCTAATTAACCTTCTGTGACTTCTAAGGCTGACAGTATAAATTTCTCAGAGTTGCGGAAAACAGTAAATGTGATAATCAATGCAAAGTCTTCCACTCCTTTGAAGAGATATAATAGATATAATTAAATAATGGTTGCCTTTTTATGCTTTCTTCTTCAATTGAAAATTTGTCCCACTTCTAGAGTTAGCCCAATCTCTAATATGGAAGAATAGAGCTTAAATTAGGAAAGGGTAGAAATGGCAGTATAATAGAAATAAAATAATGCAGCTACCCAGAGGATATGAAGCTTGAAACTAGCTAGACTAGGAAAAAGTTAATTCAATGTAAGCTTTGGAATGGCCTTTCTGTGTCACATTCAACATGTACACATGAATTTAACAGGATAAAGTAAGCTGAAAACTTTACTTCCCAGGATAGACCATGTTGTATAGAAGACCCATTTAGAAAATTGGAGTAAAATGAATAATTCTGAAACTGCAATAAAAAGCTCCACTTTTGCATGGCTTTAAACTACTAACTATACTGAATTGCTTTCTGTGGTAAGATTACTTTTGCAGTTGATTGTATGTCAAATAAAATCTCAGCTATATGAGGACTATAGAGGTAGAAGACAATATTAGATCCAATTATTTAGTCATGAAGCACTGAGCTCTTTTACTCTGACTTTTATAGCCTTTTCAGTTTTATTATTGCAATAATTGTATTCAGCTTCCTTAGTGTATTCATGTTTTTCTTGTATTTTTTGCCATTTTTGCAGGTAGGTGTGAGTCAACTGCCTTACATGCCCATTGTATTACTTAGCTTTCCCATTGCTGAGACACAATACATAACACCTACAATTTAAAGGTTTAATTTGGTTCACAATTTCAGGGAATTCAGTCATGGTTGACTGGTTCAAAGGCAGAAATATGGTGTGGAGGAGTAAAAATATTTCATTCATGGAGGCCTGGAAGCACAACAGGGGGAAAGTACCAGTGAGGAAGGAGTAAGGGGATCAAATGTAGTATTCAAGGTCATGCTTTCATGACCTACCCAGACACATCCAGAAGTGTGTTCCACCTATCCATTGGGTGGCACCCAAGACAAGCCAATCAAGATAACATAATCAAACTTAACACACACCTATAGAATAAAAATAATAAATGGCATATATTGAGTTTTTACTGTATGCCAGGCCATACTTTCTTCTCTCTCTCTTGCTCACTCCTTGTGCATGTATATATTGACTCATTTAATCTTTGCAACAACTTGTCAGCTTGAAGTCTTATAAGTGTGACGTTTAATCTTCATTGTCAGCTTGATTGGCTGAAGAGACACCTAGGATATTAGTAAGCCTTGGAACTTTATCTGGTCCCTGGCCCCTTCCTCTCTGGCTTTATCCTTGCTCCCTTGCCCTCTGGTTCCTAGCTGCCATGAGGTTAGCAGCTTTCATCCCAGATACCCTTTTGCCATGTATTTCCGACTCAGCCAACCATGGACTGAAACTGTTAGTCAAAATAAACTATTTCTCCTTTAAGTTGTGTACATTGAGTATTTTACCCTGGCGAGAGAAAGCTTACAAATACAATGAGCATCATTTTTCGTTTGAGGAAATTGGAGCTCAATAAATCTAAATGACTTATCCAAGGTCTCACAATTAATAAATGGCAGAACTAGTTCAGAACCTGGACTCTTAAATATTATATTTATAAAGGCAGTTTATGAAGTATGTTCACATGTCATCTGATCCCTATGGAAGCCTTATAATTATCTTCATTTTTTACAAATGAAGAATAGTGATCCTAAAATACAAAAGATATACCACTAATCGCATAGCTGGTTATATATGGAGCTAGGATATGAACAAAGGTTCTTGAATTTAAATTGAGAATTTGTTGAGGGACTGTTATTCCCTTTTTCTATCATTTGTGGTAGTTCTTTTTATTTTCCCTAAAAATTTTCTTATATAAAACCAGTAAAAATTTAGTAGGCTTCTTATCTAGTTCATTTCTGGTAATACTTATTAATCAGTCACCACCATACTTTTACATGTGTTGGAACATTTTGATTATGACTTTCTTTTGCTGTGCATTATGATAAATATGGCTACCTTGCCTTTGGTGGTTAAGCACTGCTACCTGGCCCCTGCCACCCTGGGATCCAATTATATGTATCACTTACATTTTCCATTTTAGTGACTGTGTTCCACACCATAATGTTTGGCATTCAGAGAAGAGCAATGACAGAGCTCTTCAAAGATGCTGTGCTCCCCTCACAAGTTTGTTCTTAAGGCATTAGTTAAAGGTACATTTTATGAATCTGGCATAAAATGGTTTTTACTTGGGAAGTTGGCTCCAGTATTTCCATTTTCCTGAGCCTTTGAATATCCTCATCAAAAATAAACCAAAGAATATTGGACATCTCCAGTTTATTCATAGTGGATTATCTTTTGATCCATATTTCTGCCAGTTGATAAAATAAACTATTAGCACCTTTTTTAACAGCAGGAGCTGCAGCATTAACTCCAGAATCTGACCCATATCAAGAAATTAGCCTGATTCAAGTTTTTATTTCTTCCACCATTATCCCATACTCTAAAAATCCATTCCCATACCTGTTCCCCAGATCTATACTGTAAGAATTAGAAAACTCAGAATGTTATTTGAGAGTATAACATCCCTTGTCATGGGTTATCCTGTGTAAGTCACTTTTAGGAGCCTTTTGCGACTTGAGCCTGATTATAGGTCTAGAGGCTGCGTCTTGATGGACGTCAGCATTGTCTTCTTTGGTAAATCCATGAGGGAAGATCATTATTATTTTCAGAGGCAACACAGAAATAGTTTACTCAGTCAGAGGTGGAGAGGCCAATATCACAGGGATGGGGGTGGAAATGCCTTTCCCACTGATTTACTTATACTTAGGCACACTATACTTATTATTTACACAAATATATGCATATATTACTTGTTATTACCATGTATATTAAGAAATTATAATTTAGATAATATAGTGATATAAACACAGTATGTATGTATAACAAAATTGTGACTTTTTCAATTAAAAAGCCAAGTAAATCATTTATTCTGTTCTTAACAAAAATTATTATATTTATAAAATCAAGTTTTACCTCATTAGAAAGCTGATATTTTGACATTGATCTTAGTGTTTCAATGTATGGGTAATCCATTTTATGCAGATAGTACACTTTTTCAAGGGCAAGATTGTGTGGAGTATTGCTGCAGACAATTTCTTTGATTCCACATATCCTAGAAGCCCTTTAACTGATGTATTGGAGAATGGTAGAAAGACAGGCCTTGGTGTCCCCCACCCCCAGACCCAGTTTTGAATCTTGATGCTACTGCTGAACTTGACCAATTTACTTTTACTTCTCTAAGCCTCAGTATCTTAATCTGCTAAAGACAAATAATTTTCTCTGACCTTTAGGCTTTCTCTTATTAATTTGCTTTTCACATAATAGTCAAGAGTGAG
Organism: Heterocephalus glaber; assembly: GCF_053883595.1. Taxonomy (NCBI): domain Eukaryota; kingdom Metazoa; phylum Chordata; class Mammalia; order Rodentia; family Bathyergidae; genus Heterocephalus; species Heterocephalus glaber. Next base: position 3,494,970 of record NW_028258301.1, read on the forward strand.
TTTTCTAAAATACTATACACTTCATATCATTAACCTACTTAAGATCCATCTCTGATTCTTCTTTTCCTTAGGATAAAGGTGAATTCCTCTAAACTGACTCTCAGGGTTCTTTACCATCTATCTTTTAGCTTTATTCCTCTGTAACTTCCTTCATTCTTCTGCATTTTATTGACACTTCATCACAAGTTCGCCTAATTTTTAACAGCTTCGAGCTCAGAGCTCAGATTTTCTGACATTAAGTTCAATACTTTTTTCAATTTGAACATCATTTCTAATTAACACACCTCTAGAAGCAACTTATTATTAAAGCCAATTCCAGGTACTAACTCCAGAACATTTTTGTGGTTTGATTAGGAGTCTGAGGTAGGGAGAGATTAAGTGAGTGATAGATCCATGATTTGAACCTAGACTTTGTGTATGTGGAACTGAACTGGTACTTTTCTCCAAGATTGTTCATTGCTTCTTAAAGATGCTAACTCTTAGTTTTAGAGAAGATACAAAACCTTAGAGATTTTTTATTATTTTTACTACTATTATTATTCTTTCTAAAGTGCTTTCACATACATGGTGATTGTATCATAAGACCTTTAAGATCTTTCCTAATAAGTACATTCTATTCTGTGATTTTATTTATATTTTGAGGCTTACAAGATCTTAACAATCATGTGAACTAGGTCAGACATTAATTATCTTCCTCTTTTGCAGATAAGGAATCTGAGGCCCAAAGAGATAAAAGTGACCGATTAAAAAAGGGGCCAAAAGCCTACAAAAGGGGAAAAAGACTACAAAAATCTACAAAAGGGAAAGTGCCTTAAGGACTTAAACTTAAGTTTCCCTGATTCTAAAGTCAGCACTCCTTTTTCTGTACCATAGTGCTGCCTCTGTATTTTCCACAGATGATTTTATTCAAATGCTGTGTAGATCAGGCAAATTGTAATTGTTGTGGCTGCAGGAAGGTCCAGAGATTAGGGTTGCTGAATCTGAGCTGCATTTGGCAAGATCCAGTGAAAGAGGGCTTTAAAACCATTTCTTTGATGTCAGGGAAGATGGACACACGCCTGGTCAGAACCATGGAGAGCTCCTTTGAATTTGTCTTTGCAGTTAGGGCTTTATCCTTAGATCTAGGAAAGGTGCTGTACTTAGATCAAACTCACCCCATTCTTGTCAGGAGGAATCCTCATTCATATTTACATTCAATTCATTCAAAATGTTTTCTATTGCTATTTCACTTTTGTTTCTGTGGTTTTTTGTTTACCTCCTTCTTCCCCTCCTCTCTCCCGCATACATAAATATCATAAATGCTTCAAGATCAAGGCCATTTTTGCTTTTACTCATTGTTATATCCCTATTACCTGGAATTTGGTAAACAGTCAATAAATATTTATCAAATAAACATTGGTTGCATACAAACATCAAGTGTTAATCATGTACTCAGGCCTACATGCTATTCTGGATACTTCTACCTTTTTGGCTGTTGAACCTCCCCAAATAATATCACTCAATGAAATGATAAGAAAGGACAGTTTCAAATTGTGTGAGCTTATGGCCAAAATTCCTGATAGATGCATAATATATTCACTACTTCTACTTCTTTATTTTCCATTCACTCTTCAACCTATTGTATTAAGATGGCTTCTACCACTTTACTGAAATTGCTTCTTTGATAAAATTTGAGGCGTCTTTTATAACCTCACTCCACATGACATTTAAGATTTCAACCACTTCTCTCCTCTTCTTATATTGTCTGGTAATATTCTATCTTAACTTTTCTCTTAAATCTCCATCTTCCCATTTCCATTCCTTTTCTTTCTTTCTTTCTTTTTTCTTTTTTTTTTTTTTTTTGGTACAGGGGATTGAACTCAGGACCTTGCGCTTGCGAGGCAGGCAGCGGAACCACTAAGCTAAATCCCTGTCCCCTTCTTCCCATTCTTCTTCATGGACTTTCTTCCTTCCTTCCTTCCTCCCTTCCGTCCTTTCTCTCCACTTTCTTTCTCTCTCTGTCTCTCTTTCCTTCCTTCCTTCCTTCTTTCCTCCCTCCCTCCCTCCCTCCTTCCTTCCTTCCTTGCTTCCTCTCTCTCTCTCTCTCTCTCTCTCTCTCTCTCTCTCTTTCTTTCTTTCTTCCTTTCTTTCTTTCTTGTCACCTTCCAAAATCTCCACCTCTGAACCCTGCTGCATAGGGGGGACCAAGCTGTATACATCCAAACCATAAGGGATTTGTTCAGATTTTTTTCAGCTTGTAAGAAAGATGACAAATCAGGAGAGCTATAATTTGGCTGAAGTGACTTTGCCCTCTGCCTCAATAAACCTCTTATTATTTTGAAGTTATTTTGCTAATCTGATTAATTGGTGGCAGCAACTGATAAGAGATAAGTCTAAAGCTGGGACTAATGTCTTGGCTGTATTTTCTGGACATTACCCAACTCATAGAATTTATATATATATTATGAACGTATTCTCCTTTACCTCATATTTGGCCTTTGTCCCCTCAAATACCTAGGCCAGAAGGAGGCTAGAGCCTTATAATCATGCTGGAATAAACAGTGGCTGATTTTTAAAACTTGTAGGAGGGAAATTTCATGGGAAGAAAGTTAAGAGCATATTGCCTTTAGCATGAGCAGAAACCCAAAATAGATTGATGCATATGAGTTTCTAGTCGTGCTTGGAAATGCAACCGACTGAGCACAACAAGGCCCTATCCTGAGACTCTGCCAGCTCTGCCCTCCCTATGTGTAGGACAGGTGCATCTGTACCCATGGCCCATATTGTGCATCTATAAGAGGTTCAAGTAGGTTTGGATACAGCATAAGGTATGGAAAGGATTCCAGAGGGGTTCAGAGACTGCTGAATGAGGGTCTATCATCTTAGTACTCAGGGAACCATCCCTCTATCTGTAGAAAATTGTATATGATTGTTGACCTAGTTTCAGGAGGATGGTATTATTATTCTGCCTTTTCCTTGCCCCTACCTTTGCCTCTCTCAGACCTGACCTTTTCCAGTTTGAACTTGAATATGTCAGACTGTGGTAATTTTCAATTCTGGAATTTAGAATATTTCTGTCTCCTCTGCAAAGAAGGTGAAATTATTTTCAAGAAAATAGAAATTTTCATTCATTAGGAGGAAATAAAAATGCATTTATTGATTTTCTACCTTGTTTTCTTATTTAACTTTTATTAACCATTAGAAATTGTTACTGACTACCTACTATGTTCTAGGCATTATATTAATAACATAATATAGTTTTTAAAAGACATCCTTTTTTCTTCAAGGTGTTAACTATACCTAAATGGCTACATTATAATATGTAAATGCCCTGATCAAGATATCTCAGGGTACCATGAGGCCACACTTAACCCAGAGCCTGGCACACAATCAGTGCTCAGCTCATATTGATAACCCTTCATGTGTATGCATATTTCAGCACAAACATTTGAAAACAGATATACTGTTTTTCCCTATAGGATATAAAGTAGGTCTTATCAAACAGCACCTCTATAGTAGCAAATGCATCATTTTAACACTCAGTTTATAGGATTAGGTGTATCAAGCATTTTTTTTTCTGCTGCTGTCACTCTTGAACAGGGATTGTGCTTGGGAAAATAGGCAAGACTGATGTATTGGCTTAAAATTTTCTTTTAGGATTTAAGACGTTCTGTTTTTTGAAGCATTAGGCAGAGAGACTAGAATGACAATAAATACCTGATTTTCTGTACTGTGGGTCCAGGATCATCTGGGGATTGAAAAACAGAGTTTGCAGGTATAAGTGAAGCTGCTCATTGACTCAGCCCATCTCCTTGCTGTGGTGAACTTATCTCTGAAACAGAATGCTATACCTAGCGAATTTTAAGTAAGGTAGGAGCAGAGAGAGAAGGTTAGGCTGACATACAGTGAATTGCTTGTGCCAAATATATCTTTGCCATGGAAATTCTCAATTTAAGAAACTTTTAATACATTTTCATGGTTTCTCTCCCTCTCTCTCTTTCTCTCTGAAAGAGATGAGGTTACATATCATTTAATTTTTAAAATGTTAACCATTTTTGATATGTCTGGAATATGAAGCAACAGCAGTAGGGGATGGGAGCAGGCTGACTCTGTATTCCTTGGAGAAACATATCACTATTAAAAACTGGGTTTGTACCAAAAGGTGAAGCAGGATTGTTGAATATGAATTTCAGATCAATCTCTTGATTCTAACAGTTACTGCACAAGTTCCAATCACATTAGCACCTCTTCAGCTGGAGCCAGAATTTATAGCATAAATTCAACACTGTTCAAATCATAATCAACTCAGAGGTTATTCTCCTCCAAGTGCAGTTTTGTGCTGCCACTAGAAAATCAATTAAGGAGTGTTGATACTTTCTTGTTGCCACAGCACCAGACACAAGACACAAAATGAAAAGCTCCAGAAAGATTTGTTTTATTTCAGCTATGATGTTTAGAAGATTTTTTATTTTGTTTTGTTTTAATGTCAGTGCCATTTTTGATCCTCAATGTCTAGGTCCTAACCAGGAGAAACAGCTCAATCAGCAGTAGCATAACCAGTAAAATTGAAGATTTTATCTAATTCCTCTGTGTTTTAAAAAGCTACTATTTTGACTGTCCATAGAATTACACCTAACTTTTCAGCTTGGCATTCAGAACTCTACATACCACCTATTCACTTTATGATGTAGTACACTGCTCGTCACAGAGAAATGTTCAAAAATTTTGTTTAATATAGTTGAATAAATGAATCTTCTGTCCTAGGTACATACACGTCCACTTTCTACCTACATAATACTATACTCTAAAGTCTTCAGACCATTACTGACACTTTGCTCTATGCAACTAATTCCCCCTTCCCTCCTCATTACCAATCTCAATGCCCTTGCACCTTTGGGACCTGACTCAGAGGTTATCCCTGTGAACCTTCTGTATCTCCTGTCTCAGGCCAGCCAGAATTTTTAGTTTCTTCTTTTGCCTTCCCAAGGCACATTTTTATACCTTTCTAATAGCCTATAGTATTATTTTCCCAATAGGTATTCATAGGCCTGATTCTCTGATAAACTGTGAACTATGTCAGAGGCAAGACTTTGCCTTGTGCTCATCTAGTGTCAAGGGTACTTAATTATATCAGTTGAACAAAATAACAATTCTCTGTAATTTCATTTCTTGAAATAAAAACACAAGATTGGGAATAAGAAGTGATTTTTGTACCCAGTTGTGCAAAGTTGGTCAAATTTCTCTGGACCTCAATTTTTAAATATAACAGGGATGACCTAACCATTAACATTCATTCTTATTTTTAACTTTAGTGTTCTTGCTCTCATTCTTGATGTTATATTTGTTAATTTACTTTTCCTCTTACTACTTGTACCACGAAGGTTACAACAACTACTACTACCTTAATTGTGTGAGTAGCATCATTCATGAGTGCCTACTGTATATAAGAACTTAAATTATTGTATTTAATATCCAAAGCAGTCACTTTAGTAGATATTAGTTGTTTCATTTCATAGAGATGATAATTGATACTCAGGCTAAGAAACGTGCCTGAAGTCAATTCACACAGCTAGAATGTGATAGAGCTGGAAAATAAACCCCATATTGAACTTTTCATTTATGATGATAGTTACTTTGGACTCAAGAAAATCACATATTTTATTAGAAACATATATTGTTTATAATTCCAAAATAACAATATAGTTTCATAAAGATGTGAAGATCACCAAAAAATAAAGAACAATAAATCACTTGTGTTGTCTTGCACAAAAGAATCGGTATTAACATGCAAATGAATTAACTTCCAGTGTTATCTCTATGATATACATATATATGTATACAGAGTTGGAAGCTACATACTTGTTGAGGTGTGACATTAGCATGGTGGCAAGGTATATAGGCATAAACACAAGTTTCTATTGAATTCATTTTTTATTTAATTTTATTGGTACATTTTAGGTATACAGTATACTGACATTCATCATTGGAAGTTTATACCTTTACATAATCTCTCTTGGTTCTTATTTTTTTCCCCCTTCCCCTGGCCTCCCTTCAACCCCTCCATCTCGCCCTATTTACAAAGATTTTGTTTCCATTTTTTCATTTAAATAATTCCATTCGCTTATTTCCTTTTCCCTATCACTCCCACTTCCCCCTCCCATTTGCCCCTTTTTTCCCTATTTAACATTATCTATTGTAACTTTTAGTCCTTATTTACATTTTCAGTTTCTCACACTAGAGAAACTATTGGGTATTTACACTTGTGTGTCCTATTTATTTCATTTGAGAGTATTGCCTCAATATGTATCCATTTAGCTATAAATGTCTCTAATTTCTCATTTTTTATGGCTAAGTAGCACTCCATTTTATTTTTAAAAAAGCAGATTTTCTATATCCAGTCTCCAGGTGATGGGCAATTGGGCTGCTTCCAAGTTTTAGCTATTACAAATTGTGCTGCTATGAACATGGCTGCACATATCTCACTGTGATAAGATTCTTTTAATGCTTCCATGAAGATACCCAGCAGGGGAATAGCTGGGTCAAATGGGACTTCCCATCCTAGTTCTTTGAGGTGTCTCCATAGTGACTTCCACAGTGGTTGCACCAGTCTACACTGCCAATAGCAGTGGAGTAAGGTTCCTCTTTCCCCACAGCCCCGCCAGCATTTGTTATTGGTTGATTTCATGATAGCAGCCATTACTTCTGAGGTGAGGTGTAATCTCAGCATTGTTTTCATTTGCATCTCTCCAATGACCAGTGATGTTGAACATTTTTTCATATGTTTATTTGCTATTTCTACTTCTTTGTGTGAGAAATGTCTGTTTATTTCAGATGCCCATTTTTGGATTGGGTCTTTAAATTTGGGAGTTCTGATTTTTTAAGTTCTTCATAGATTCTAGATAGTAGACATTTGTCTGAGGAACTGCAGGTGAAGATTTTTTCCCACATTGTGGGTTGTCTCTTCACTCTGTTGATGGTTTCTGTTGTTGTGCAGAAGCTTTTTAGTAAGAAGAGATGCCACTTTTTGATTGTTTATGCTAGTTCACGGGCAACTGAGGTTTTGTTCATAAACTCTTTTCCTACACCAATGTCTTCAGGAGTTCTACCTAACTTCTGTTCCAGACGGTTCAGTGTTTCTGTTTTAATATTTAGATCTTTTATCCATTTCAATTTTAGTTTAGTGCATGGTGAGAGATATAGGTCTAGTTCCAATCCTTGGCAAGTTGAAACCCAATTTTTCCAGCACCATTTATTAAAGAAGCAATCTTTCCTCCGGTGAGGGTGTCTGGCTCCTCTGTCAAAGATGAGGTGGCTGAGTGTGTCTGGAGTTGTTTCTGCATCTTCTGATCTGTTCCACTGGTCCTCAGGTGTGTTTCTTTGCCAGTACCATGCTGTTTTTATCACATTAGCTTTGTAGTATAGTTTCAAGTTGGGGGTTGTAATACCCACTGCCATATCTCTAGTCCCTAGAACTGCTTTTGCTATTCTGGATCTCTTCTTGTTCCAAATGAATTATTGAATTGTTTTCTCAAGTCTCATGAAGTATACTGCTCAGATTTCAATTGGGATTGCATTGAATCTATATAGCAGTTTTGCAAGTATGGCCATTTTCACTATATTAATCCTTCCTACCCAGGAGCAGGGGATGTCTGTCCATTTTCTGATATCATCTTCAATCTCTCTTTTCAGAGTGCTATAGTTTTCAGAGAAGAGGTCTTTGCTTTCTTTTGTTAGGTTGATTCCTAGGTATTTCAGTTTTTTGGATGCTATTGTGAAAGGAATTCTTTGCCTTATTTCTCTTTCAGTGAATCTGTTGTTCATGTAGAGGAAAGCTATTGATTTTTGTGTGTTGATCTTGTATCTAGCTATTTACTGAATTTGGTTATTAAGTCTAGAAGACTTTTGGTTGAGTTCTTCGGGTCTTCAATATAGAGTATCATGTCATCTGCAAATAATGACAATTTGATTTCTTCATTTCCTGTCTTTATTCCTTTTATTTCTTTCTCTTTCTAATTGCCGTGGCTAATGTTTCCAAAATATACTGAACAGGAATGGTGATAGTGGACATCCTTGTCTTGTTTCTGATTTTAGTGTGAAGGATTTCAGATTTTGACCGTTTTGTATGATATTGGCTGTAGGTTTTTCATAGATGGCTTTCATCAGATTGAGGTAGAGACCTTCTATTCCAATTTGTTATAGGGCTTTTATCATAAATTCATGTTGGACTTTTTCGAATGCTTTTTCTGCATGTATTGAGATAATCATATATGGTTTTTGTCCTTGGCTCTATTAATACAGTGTATTACATTGATTTGTGTATGTTGAACCATCCCTGCATCCCTGGGATGAATCCCACTTGGTCAGGGTGTACGATCTTCTTGATGATCTTCTGCATTCTGTTTGCCAGTATCTTATTGGGGATTTTTGCATCTATGTTCATTAGTGAGATTGGCCTATAGTTCTCTTCTTTGGTTGGGTCTTTCTCTGCTTTGGGAATCAAGGTGATACTTGCTTCCAGGAATGAATTTGGGAGTATTGCTTCCTTTCAGTTTCATTGAAGAGTTTAAACAGTAGTGGCAGTAGTTCCTCTCTAAATGTCTTGTGAAATTCAGAAGTGAAGCCATCAGGACCCGGGCTTTTCTTAGTTGCTAAGTTTTTAATTACATTTTCAACTTCATTGATTGATATTGGGTTATTTAGAATTTTTAGGTCTTTTTCACTCAACTTTGCTAATTCATATGTATCTAGGAATCTGTCCATTTCTTCTGTGTTGTCCATCTTATTGGCATATAAGTTCTGGAAGTAGGTATTGATGATCCCCTGGATTTCTGCTGGGTCAGTTGTAATTTCACCCTTTTCATTCCTAATTGCATGGATTTGGGCCTTTTATTTCCTTTTTCTGACAAGGTTGGCTAAGGGTTTGTCAAATTTGTTGATTCGTTTGAAGAACCAACTCTTGGCTTCATCGATTTTTTTGTATCATTCTCTTAGTCTCCATTGCATTGATTTCTCCTCTGATCTTTATAATTTCCTGCCTTGTATGAGCTTTGGGGTTGTCCTGCTCTTCTTTTCCTAGAAGCTTGAGGTTCAGCATCAGGTTGTTTAATTGGGCTCATTCTGTTTTCCTAATATGCGTATTCACTGCTATGAATTTCCCTTGTAGAACTGCTTTCATTGTGTCCCATAGATTCCGATATATTGTATTGTTATTGTCATTTAATTGAAGGAACTGTCTGATTTCTTCTTTAATTTCCACTGTGACCCATTGGTTATTCAGAAGTGTGTTTTTCAAATTCCATGTATTTATGTAATTTTTCCGGTTTCTTTTGCTATTGATCTCCAGTTTCATCACACTATGGTCTGATAATATACAGGGGATAACTTCAATTCCTTTTCATTTACTTAAATATGTTCTATGAGTGACTATGTGGTATATTTTGAAGAATGACACTAGTGCAGCTGAAAAGAATGTGTATTCTGATTTTGTGGGGTGGAACACTCTGTAAACATCTGTTCATTTGTTCAAGAGTTCGATTGAGTTCTAATATTTCATTACTTATTTTTAGTCTAGTTCATCTATCTATTTGTGACAGTGCAGTATTGAGGTCCCCCACTACTATTGTATTAGTGCTTATATGATTTTCATGTCTGTTAGTATTTGTTCTATTTTGTTGGGTGCACTAGTGTTTGGTGCATATATATTTATGATTGTTATCTCTTCCTCTTGGATTGTTCCTTTTATAAGGATGTAGTGTCCTTCTTTGTCTCTCTTAATCAGTGTTGTTTGAAATCCACGTGGTCTGCAAAGAGGATAGCTACTCCTTCTTTATTTCAGGTCCCTGTTGCATGGCGTATTGTTTTCTACCCTTTAACTTTCAATGTATAAGTTTCTTTTTAAATTAAGTGTATTTTTTGTATGCAGCATATTTTTGTATCTAGCTTCTTGACCCATTCTGCCAGTCTACTTCTTTTGATTGGTGAATTGAGACCATTGACATTCATGGTTATAACTGATACACATTGATTTATCATTATCATTACCTTTTTGTTGTTGTTGGATTCTCCCCCTTTGCATTTAATTTCTTGTCATGCCTGATGGATTCATTCTGCTGGGCTTCCTCGGGTTGTGATCCTCATTGTCTTTTCCTAGGATATTGTCTAAAATTTTTTGGAGTGCTGGTTTGGTATTCATGAAGTTCCTAAGATGTTCTTTGTCATGAAAGTATCTTATTTCTCCATCAATTTTGAAAGATAATTTTGCAGGGTACATCAATCTGTGTTGGAAGCTGTTTTCCTTTAGGGCTTGAAATATATCACTCCAAGCTCTTCTTGCCTTCAGGGTTTGCACTGAGAAGTCTGCTGTGATTCTGATTGGCTTTCCTTTGTATGTGATTTGTTTCTTTTCTTTCACTGCTTGTAGGATTTTTTCTTCTGTTGGGTTTCTGAAATCTTAACAATTATAGGCCTATGTGTAGATTTTTTTTTTGATCAAGGCTATTTGGAGTCCTATATGCCTCACTTATCTGTATGTCAAGTTCTTTTCCCCTCCTTGAGAAGTTTTCTGCCATCACTTCTGTGAACAGTTTTTTTTTATGCTGTCTTCACTCTCTCCTGATTCTTCATTGACTCTGATAAGTCTCATGTTATTCTTCTTTGCATCGTCTAGTAGTTGCTGGATTGATTTCTCATGGTCCCTTACAATTTTGAAGCAATTTTTCTTTTCCTGGTCACTAATTGCAATCTCATCTTCTATATCTGAAATTCTGTCCTCACATTGGCACATTCTGCTGCGTAGACTTTCAATGTAGCTTTTAATCTTCTGGAAATCTATTTGCATCTGTTTTGTGGATTCCATTTGTTTCCTATGTTGGGATTCCATCATGTTCTTCAGCTCCTCTATTTTTTTTATCTGTATCCTCTCTAGATTTATTAATCATGTCTTGCACTATGGACACAATCTCTGCTGTTATGTGAGAAATTATTTCTTATTTCATTTTTTCCAGATCCTCTTTTGTTGCTAGTTCAGGGAGTCCAGTTGGTTGAGTATCAGAGTGTTCTATCTTGTTTCCTTTTGGGGTTTCTGTAGGTGATTTGGAAGCTAGTTTTGAGGCTTGCTTACATGCCTCCTTGTTTTGCCTGGTGGAGGAGGGGTGTGCTGCTGGTGCTCCCACAGCTCACTTTCTCTGTGCTGAGAGCAGTGCTATGGCAGCCCAGAAGCCTCCTCCTCTGCACTGGGAGTGGTCTCTATTGAGTTCTTGAATGGCAATATTATGACTATGAACTAAAATTTTGTTTATTTTATCTGTGCCTTTTCTAAGCTTCAAGTATATTAATAGTTCAGCTATTAAGGGATTTCTTCTGCCAAAAATACATTTCTCATTTGAGGAATTCATACCCTTACATGCACCAGCAACTTGTTTCTTCTAAGGGTTACAGTTAAGTAATTTTAATTTAGTGGAGATATAGTTGTTGAAGGATGGCATAAAAATTATTGAGAGAAGAAATGAATTTCAACATTTGGATCAAATTTCTCCTGTTGGGGAAAAATCTATTTCTAGAGTTTAGTGAAAGCCTAATCCTTGAAAGAATTCAGATTTTGAGATTAGATTAACTAGATTACAGTTGAGTATTAGATTAAGTAGATTATAGTCAAGTTATGTATTAGGTCCTTACAAAGGAGCCTGAGATACTTGTCACTAAATTAAACTGTAACACAGTCTAAGGAGTAGCCTGAACCTGAAAAGGTTAAAGTGATTTATTTCATTTCCCATGTTTGAGAATTCATGAGCTCAGAACTAAAACTTAGTAAAACAAAGAAGTAAGCATTACTATTGATTCAGCCATGACTTTGGCCTTTGTATGAGGCCCTTAGTATGTGTTATTGTTTTCTACTTTCAATGACTTTCTGAGGTAAACATGTTATCTCCTTTACAGAGAGGAGAAAAGTTTAGATAAAATAATCTATCCAAAGTTGTAAACATCTGTTAATCAGCAGTGCTTTCCTTTGACCAGTTTTCTATGTGACTCCAAAGTCTGTATTCTTTTAGCAAAACCATACTTCTGAGGATGTCTGCCTCTCAGAACAGATCTCTTGGCAGTAGTGTCCTTTACTATGAATGCTGTATCAGTCTATGTACTATATGAAGAGCAGAATCATGAGTGGTTGAGGTATGTTGGTCACCTTTCTATTACTATAACAGATACCTGAGATAGATTAACTTGTAAAGAGAGCATCGCTGTAAAGAGATTATTTGGTCTTACAGTTTTTTGGTGTTTTGGTCCATGACTGATTAGTCCTGTTGATTTGGGCCTGTAGTGGCATGTCATGACAGGAGCACCATAGTGGAGAAAAGTTACATATCTCATGACTAGAATGTAAAAAGAAGAGAGGTGCACAGTTCCATTATTCCTTTCAAAGACATACCCCAGTCACTTAAGACCTCCTACTAAGCCTCACCTAAAATTTTTACCATCTCCCAATAGGGATAGGTTTCAGATTAAGCCTTTAACATGTGGACTATAGGGGTTATTGTAGATTTATAACATTCCACCTCTATCTCTTAAAGGTACTCTACCTGTCCATTTTACAATGCAAAATGTGTTTAACCCATCTCTAAGAGTCTCCAAAGTCTCAATTGTTTCAGCACTGTTCAAAAGCCCAATCTAAAGTTTCCTCAGATACTCAAGGCAAATTATCTATAAGCCCCTATAAAAATCAAAAAGAAAGCTACATGCTTCCAAAATACAATGCCACAGTGTAAGCATTTCATTCCTAAAGGGAAGAATAGGACAATTGCAAGAAGTAATCAGACCAAAGCAAAATAAAAACTCACCAAGGCAAACATTAAATCCGTATTTTTCATGTCCAGTATCTGGTACAAACTTGTGGAATGTGGCCTCTCAAGGACTTGGAAAGCCCTATTCCTACAGCCTTGCTGGCTGTAACCCACACAGTCACTCTCTCAGCCTGGCTTTTCATACTGCCTGCAGCATTCCTTTGCAAGCATTCCATATTCCTGGCATTTCTAATTTTCTAGGGGCTCCACTGAAGCTTCAGCTTCACATTCATAGATCCATGCACTACTTTGTCAGGAACTGCTTCCAGGAAATCTGGACCTACAATTCAATGTTTGGCATATCAGGCTTTCCTTTGAAATCTTAGTGGAAACCTTTATGACCCATAATTCTGGCATTCTGCATGCATGCAAAGCCAGCATCACATGTACAGTGCCAAAGTCTGTTGCTAGTATGAGCTTTTCCTGGGCCTGTTTGGAACATTTTCAGGAAACTTTGAGTGTCTTGCAGGCTGGACACTAAACAAATCCTTATGCATTTTGGGTGCACAAGGTACTTTGGGACTCTTTCCTTAAAAGTGCACCAGGAAAGTCTTTGAAATAAATTACTTTCTACTGGGAACCTGTGATAACTATGGCCTTACTAATTTCTGAGATTCTCTCCAGATATCTTTCCTTTTGTCCCTGTGCAAAGTGCTTGGTTTCTTTTTGGTAGTGGTAATCTCTTTAACAACTGCAGCCTCCTTGGCTATACCTTTGAAAACATTCATTGTTTGGCCACACTGAAAGTTTTCCAAATATATTGGCTCTAGTCCTTTTTGTTCCTGATTCTCTATGTAAATTGGCTAAAAGCACCAGGTAAAACCCATGTCTGCTGCCTGACTGCTTTGCTGCCTTGATTTTTTCTTTGCCAGATAAACTAGTCCTTCATCTTAAACACAGCCTCCCACAAGTCCTCAGGGCATGGACAAAATTTCTCTGAATTCTTTGCCATGGTGTAACACGGCAAGCCTCTTAGTTCAGTTACCATGATTCCCATCTGAGTCTCCCATCTGATACTACATCAGTGTCACCATTACTACCCACATTCTTATCAGCACTCTGGTCTTCAGGCTCCTCACTAGAATCATACACTAAGCTGCACTTACAGCATTTTAGATTTTCTCTAACTTCTTTTCTGAACTTTCCAAATTCCTACAGATGGATCCCAAAATCTCTTCTATATCATCATGTATAGTTACAGGAATGACTCTACTTCTTGGCACGGTATTTTGTTAGTCAGTCTTTTGTTATTTTAACAAATACATATACATAACAAATACATATAGATCAACTTATAAAGACAGAGGGTTATTGTTTTCTCTCATAGCTCTGGAGGTTCTAGTCCATGACTGATTGGCCTTATTGCTTTGGGCCTGTGGCAGCCTGTCATGATAGGAGCATGTGGTAGAGCAAAGCCATTCACCTTATGAGCGGTTAGGACATGCACTCATGAGAGAGAGAGCCATTGAGTGAAAGAGAGAAGGAGAGAGGGTGAGAGGGAGAGGGAGAGAGAAGGAGATGAAGAGGAGGAGGAAGAGGAGGAGGAGGAGGAGGGTTGGGATTTAGCTCAGTGGTTCCACCTCCTGCCTGACAAGCTCAAGGTCCTGAGTTTGATCCCCTATCAGAGGGGTACAGCAGGGGGGAGGGGCTTTATCCCCCTCAAGGACATGCTATCAATGTTCTAAAACAGCAGTGATGAACCTATGGCATGTGTGCCACCGTGGGCTGTTTGTATCATTAAAAACTATAAAAGATTCTTCATGACTGCTCTAAGATCTCCCACTTGGACATACCTATTAATGTTTCCACCACCTCCTAATAGCATAAAACTTGGAACTAAGCCTTTTAACACATGAACTTTTGGTGGACATTTAAGACCTAATTGTTAATAAGGTTAAGGGATTTTTTAGTGTAATTATACCTTACATAATCTTTAAAGGATCTGGGGAAGTGACAGAAAGGGGGAATGGGAGGAACAGAGAAGGATCACCAGCCCATCACTCTGAGAATCAAGGCATCAAAGTAAAGCAGCAGAGAGATTTATGGACAGCTGTTGCCTTTGTGTAACTATGGATTCTGCGGGTCTATGTCCAAATACCTGGTAGCAAGTCTGAAGTCTCTTTCTGATCAGCAAGACCAGCAGTGAGGAAAAGACCTGAACTTAAAGCAGAGTGCAAGATGGACAAGCTGGGAACCTGTATAATTTCGGTTTCTGTCTGTCACACATATAACTAAGTAAGCATCTTCAGAAAGTGATTGTTGCTGTTTTATTTCTACCTTCCCAATTACATGCAAGTTCCTCTTTGACCAACTTTAACCCATAAACCTATAGGAAAAGTCATTCTGAGAAATGGTGTCTGGCTTAACTATATTCTCCGTAGATTCCAGTTAGCCATTTCCAGAAGCTATTATGCTCCAGAGGAAAGGATATCCAACCAGTTATCCTAAAGAAGTAGAACTTTCTGCAATGATAGAAGTGTTTTATATCCGTGCTGTTTAATATAGCAGCTAATAACCACATGTGGCTAGCACATTTTCAGTTGTAGCTAGTGTGACTGATAAATGAAAAATTTAATTTTATTCAAATTTAAATAGCCACATGTGCCTAGTGACTACTGTTTTGGAGAGGCAGATATATAGCATCTGTCACTTCATCACCTAGACACACTGTGGCAATATCATACGTTGAGATCAAGTTATATCTACAATTTCCAGTGCTCAAAACCTAGCTTATATATTGTGTTGTAAGTAAATGTTGAATGGCTCTCCTAAATTCATTTCTGTGTCTTCCAGTTCTCTCTTGATTAATGGAACCAACATTCACCTATTTCCCCAAATTCAAAAACCAAGGGTTGTCCTTCATTCTTTCCAGTCTTTCAGCCCTACATTAAATAATCAGATCTTATTGATATATTCTTCCAAACATCTCTCAAATGTTTACTTTCTCTCCCCACTACCATTGTTTAGTGCTCCATCTTTCTGGATTGCTTGTGCTAACATTCTAAGTGGTTTCCCTAATTGCAGTCTCATCTTTTCAGCTCATACTCTGTATGATATCCAGCAAGATCTTTTTAAAGGTCTATAATATTGATCCCTTGTAAATCTTTTAATGCCTTCTTGCTGACCACAGAGTGAAGTCAAAATTCTTATTGTAATTTGCAAGGCCTTCCTAATTCTTGACTCTTCTTGTCCATTTTAATCTCTGATTTCTTGTTTCAATTGTATCCTAAAATTCTGCCTACTAGTTATCAGTTTCCAGAGAGTGCTAGAGTCTGTACTATCTTCACAAATTTGCACATTGTTAACAAAAAATGCCCCGTTTTTTTTCTCCAACACTCTGTTTTTCAGAATTCTATCCTCCACCATTCATTCTTTAAAATTGAGCTCAGCGTATCTTCTCTTGAAGCCTTCTTTTATACCACAAACCACTTTTGGGGCCATTTGTTGCTATATTGTACTTCATGCTTCTCTCTTTTCCAGTTTCTCTGGACTCCTTAAAGGTAGACACTATTATATTCCCAAGGGTCAAGTTAAGGATCTAGCATATGTTTGTGCAATAAGTGAAAGGCCTAAGTTTCTATTATAGGCAATTTGGTATGTCAAGGTAGTTGCTAGTGGACCAAGTGACAGAGAGGATAGATAACATTACAAGATAATAAAATTTTAGGACTTAAATAGGCAGCTAAGAGGCTATGTTAGAGAGAATGTAGATTTTGAGATCTAATCCTAGCTCTGCTAATTTTTGGAATGTATCTTCGCAAGTTATCAGACTTTTATTTACTTCAATTTCCTTATCTGAAGAAAGGGGAAAAGTTGTGAGAAGCAATGAAACTATGTGAAGCACCTAGAATAGGACCTGGCACATATAAACTTTAATACACAGTTTTATTCCTTGGATATTTTAAATTTTTTCCTTTATTGGTAGTGAAGTTTTCTAGCGGCATTGTAATCTTCCATCTTTAAAATATATTGAAAATAAAATGATATTCTTACTAAAATTGATCATTTTCTGTTGTCAAGAACACGGCCATTTGAGGCCTTCATTTCCTTATATAAGAGAAATGTGAAGCTAAGAATGCTTAAAGAAGATTTTAAAGATTTAATAGCATAAGCTACAGATCTTCTGGATCCTCAAAGCCTGAGTACAAAGTTAAATGATAATTGAATTATTTTGGCTTCATGAACATAACTGTCTATAGTGACAGTCACTGTTCTGTGTCTCTGACCACTTCGAACTTTAGAATCCTTTGTTTTATTTCATAAACTATTCAGAAATGAATTAGATTTGTCAGAGAGAAGCATTCAAAATATATTTATCTGGGTCCATAGAAGCAGCGTACAAGAGAACAACTTTACTGAAATTTTGTTGGTTATTCAGAGAATGCCCATTTTTTTCTTTGTTTAGTCTGCTACTTTCACTTGGGATTTTTACAGTTATCAGAATCCTAATTTGGATCATACTTTTATGTAAGTCAAGATAGTGAAGCTGCGAAGCGGTACTTGGGGCCGGGGATTTAGCTGAGTGGTTTCACCACCTGCTGTGCAAGCGCAAGGACCGGAGTTTGATCCCTGGTACCAAAAAAAAAAAAAAAAAAATAGTGAAGTATTAAAAGTGCATAATTCATTTCTCCTCAGAAATATAAGCCATGACTTCTATCATCATAGCTAATCTGATTTCCTGATCATAGAAAACCTTAAAAGGGTCTTGCAGAGAGACAGACCACAAATTTTCCCCTTCTTCCTCATTGTTTATCAGTTCTACGAAGAGGAGTGCAGATTTCCTCATAAGTCATGTTGTCTGTGTTGACATTTATCAATGAGTCCAAGTTTAAAATTTTACTGAGCTCTCAGAAATATTTTTAATATGTGAGTATCAGTGGTTTATTTCAGGCATGAGAAAAGACTTAGACGTTTGGGCAGTGTTTGACTAGAAAATAAGAAATCAGAATTTTAATTCTAACTCTTACTGTTTATCAACTGAATTATTTGACTTATGCAAGCCTCACTTTCTGCATCTATAGAATGAGAATAATAGTATTTGCTTGCAGGATTACGATGAGTCTGGCAGTAGATAATTAGACAGCTAGGTGAATGTAAGGTGAATGACTTTGGAGACTGGTAGGGTGGATCTGAGGCCTGTTTTATCTATTAATTCCTTATTTGTCTGCACTCAAATTAATTCTTCTTTTTCAGCCTCTACCCCCTCACACATAAAAAGAAATCATAGCAGATAATTTCCCTTCAGGCTAGCAAGTCTGTGATGACCACTTCCCTTGGTGTTCTCAGCTAAGGAAAGGAGATAACAGCTCTACAGTTCCTCTTTCCAAGAAGTTCTTAGTGTTTCCAAGTTGGGCTTCAACCAATTCTAGTTACCTTGTTTTAATTCCTCCCAATGTCATCTCTTCATTCTTAACATTTCTTCCCTATTGTCTTAGTTACTTTTCTCATTGCTGAGACAAAATACCTGACACCCAAAGTTAAGGAGGGAAGATTTATTTTGCCTTATAGTTTGTAGAGGTTTCAGTCCATAACTGGCTGGCTCCGAGGCAGGGGGGCATGTCAGAGGGGCCTCACAGAGGAGAAACAGTTCATCACAGATGCAGAAGGCAGCACAGTAGGAAAGTAGCAAAGCAGTTTCTCTCCCTTTGTATTCCATCCAGGTTACCTGCCTTTTGAGTGGTGTCTCCCACACTCAGGGTGGGGCATCCTTAATCCCAGCATAATACCCTTAATCCCAGCATCACATACCTTAATCCTGCCACCTTCAATACTCTCCACCTATGACTGCATCAGGCTTTGGGAGACATCTAGATACAAACCATAACAAAACTTTGACCTCATAGTTTTCTTGCTCTAAACATTTTTCAAACAGAACATTATTTAATCTCAAGAGGTCTCTCTAAAACATTTGATTTATTCATATTTCAAGTCCTAGGAACCTAGACTTCAGATCCAGGAGACACTTCAGTCATTTTGTATAACTTTTTTGCTCCTTACCCAGGATTCCTTCTGCAATGTTCCTGACATGGCATTCAACTTCCGTTTGAATGCATCTAGTTATGAGCTTCTCACTTAATAGGACACCTAGATTGTTCCACATAGCTTGAATTTTGGTGCTACAACTTATGCCAATGAGGTATTACCACTCTAGATACTAATTATTATTTGCATGTGATCTATAAACCTGTCATTTTTGGAGATGTTTTGACATTTGCTTCTCCTGACTCAAACTTTTGAGATGTAGAATATTTGATCAAGCATCACAGGATAATGGAATTGAAGTATTGTGTACTGATCTTTACTACTGTAGGATCTTGGCTGCATCTATTCATGTTTTTGCTTCTTATTTATAAGATAGATATAAGAATAGTCAACCTGCTTCCTTCAAGCTGCTGAAAGGATGAGCTAAGATTACATAAATATTATTTTAAAGTGCTATAGTGGGGTCATCAAACCAAAGTCTCCAAGCCTGCTACCTATTTTGTAAGTAAAAATTATATTTGCTTTAAGCAACTTTATCAAAATTGAATAATTTATTACAACAGAAACTATATAGTCTACAAAAAGTAAATAGTCTATTTAGCATCTGACTCTATACAAAAAGTTTGTCTATTTGTGTGCTATACAAATGTGTATTCCTTTTCAGAATTATTAGAAGGATGATTTTAGGAAAAGACATAGGATGAAGATATGGAAGTACAGAAATAGAAAGGAATCTAATGAACTTACTAGCAAACATTAATCGAGAACTTGAAATTGCCAGTTACTCTTCTGTGTTTTACATGTTTAATTTTTGCAACATGTTTTATTTGTTTAATTTTTACAACATGTGTTGGGCATTTTATTAAATCTGTGTCACAAATGAAATCTTAGTAACTTGACTAAGACTACAGTGAGAGAGACAGAATTTAAATGGACATCCTATTCTACAAATCCATGTTCTTTTTATGATGCCGCTTTACCTCTTATAATTTAAAATACTGTGATTCTTACCTGATAGACCTTTAAGAAAAACATTAAAAAGCTGAAAAATTGCACAAGATCAACTTAATAATGAATACAAAAGTCTAGCATGCATTATAAATGAATCAATATTAGAAAGGAGTTCAAATATATCAGTAGGATTAGTGCTTTGAAAACAGAAACAATAGCAAAAACTAACAGACTGATGAAGATTGAATAGTAAGGATTACTGAATTTTTTAATGTTTTGACATTATCACTACATTTTTGTCAGCACACACCAACCTTTTTCAGTTTAGGTACCTATTACTTCAGTACTTAAAATCTCAGTGGAATCATGCCTGTGAAAAGAGCAGATGAAAGGAGTCTATAAGCTGACAGCTTAATTCTTCCCCTAGTCTGTGTTTTTTTTAAAAAATCATCTAATATTAACTGTAAAGTAGTCAAAACTTTAATAAAGTAGGCTGGGCTACTTTGTTAAAAGTGAGGCATAAAGGAAATAATATCAAGTGCTTCTTTTAGAAAAAGCATAAAGTTCATTTTAGTATCAGATCCTAAAAAAGGGGACTATGTAAAGTATACTTCCCTTTTTTTACACATAAACCTTATAGAATTTTGTCTCCAAGTATAATTTGTAGAATTTAGAACTGAAAGGAACCCTAAAGATTTATCTTTTTAACCTCTTTAATTATTTGCCTAAAGTCACATAACTAATATATCAGAACAAGAACATGAAAACTGACTCTTTTGTCATTCATTTGTTTATTCATTCCTTCATCTAACATTTATTAAGGCCTTACTATATGGAATCCACTAAATTAATGTATTACATATGTATTATTTAATTTTCATGAAGCAGATGTTACCTTTATTTAATAGTGAGATAACTGAGAAACTAAAAGAGATTTAAAACTATGGCCAACTTCTGGCTTTGTTATGAATTAACCTAGAAAAATAGGAAGTCAATTTGTAGCTCCCTTATACAATTCCAAAATCAGATGCAACAAAGCTAGGCTGTGTTTTAACTCTGCAATGATAATTGTCATGGACTTTTAACCTTGGGTAGATATGAAACTTCAGTTTTAAGTCATTTGCTAGAGCCAGAAGAGGACACATACAAAGAGGACAGAGATATGTGTGTTTTGTTTTACTTTACGATGTTTCCCCCATAAATAGAACATATATGTGCATTTTATTTTATTTTATATTGTTTCCCTAAACAAAAATAATGTCATTTAAAAAAATCAGCAGTAATTCTCCCACAGAAAAACAATTCCATTTTGGGCTATTTCTTCCCAATCTTCTTATGAATAAACATTTAAAATGATTAAAACCATGGAAATGTAAGATTATTTATTGCTTTTCATTGTTTAACATAGAGTATCAAGTATCCTATAATCTTCCAATGTTAGTACACACTCTAGTCCATGAATAGTCTTTGCAATTAAAATTGAAGTTGTCAAAGACTACTCAAATGCATAATTGCACCAGTATTTACCTCATGCTCTTTGTTGAACACACCCACACACACCAGTATGTACATTTATTTTTAACCTGATGCAGCTAATGAACATATTCTAACATTTGATATTTTTTGTTTCCTTAGAATTTACTTAAGAAATAATAATCATTTACTTAAAATAATGTTTATTATTTAATTAGGAAGTAATATGGGAAATAGTAAGATGGAAGGGTGTGAATGTTATTAATCTTATTTATTAATCTTATTTATTTCTAATAAATATCAAAATCATGATTAATTTATAATGTCTACAAAAGGAAAAAAGGAATCAGCTTACCGTAGCATTCACCACACTGAGTGCTGTTATGTTTTTGGGGTTTTTTTGGTACTGGGATTGAACTTGGGACCTTATGCTTGCAAGGCAGGCAGCGGAACTACTGAGCTAAATCCCCGGCCCTTATTATGTTTTTGATAAATTTTACTAATGTCATAAGTGGTTACATGTTTTAGATACCTGTCATGTATGTAGCAGAGCTGATGTTTTGTAACCCAAATACAAAGGTTTAACTCTCATTTTGACTCAAGTACAGGATTATCATCTCCATTGTGTTAGGATTTTGTCCATGAAATTTAAGCCATGGAATATCAAAAATTATAGATGCTCTGGAGATAATAATTCGCTACTTAAGTCAAATAGAGAATTATCATTGCTGTGAGCAATGATGACAAAAAGAAAGCATTTCAAACTTAGAATTGTCTGCAATATTTATGATTTCTCTTTCTGTAGTTTCTTTCATATTAAGGCTAAAAATAATTTAAATTAGAAAATTGTGCAAAGGATGTAAAGAAATTTGATTAAAGACTCCTTTAAATGTTGATGTATCTTTTTAATATATAACCTCCTTTAATATTACACCAATAATTAATATAAATCTAAATTTAAAAAAACAATAAAGAATCTAACCATAAAAATTCTCATTAAATACAGCTTTAATGTGTTTCATTTGGAAATATTTTATATAGGCATATAGTTTGGAATAAATAATAGGAATTATTTTATATATATCTCAAAGTTTGGGACTTCTTTGCTATGAAAAATATAAAGGATTTTAGCTATTCACATAGTAAACCTGTATTAACTTACTTTTCATTATTGCTGTAAAAAAAACATGTATTTTAAAATTTGTCCTCTTAACCATTTTTAAGTATACAGTGTTAGATATATGCTCATTATTGTAAAACATATCTCCAATATGTTTTCTTTTCTTTCTTTTTTCTTTTTTCGTACTGGGAATTGAACTTAGGACCTTGTGCTTCCCAGGCAGGCGTGTCACCACTAAGCTACATCCCTGGCCCTCCAGTATGTTTTCTTAAAACCTGAAACTCCTTACACATTTAGCAACTCTTTGTTCTCCCATTAATCCTCAATAGCTACCATTTTACCTTCTGTTCCTAAAAGTTTAACTGTTAGATACTTCATATAACTGGACTCATGCAGTATTTTTCTTTTTGTAAATTGATTATTTCACTTAACATAATGCCGTCCAGCTTTATACATATTTTAGGATACATCAATATGCAAAGATTTCCTTCTTTAAAAAAAAAACCTGAGGGCGGGGGATTTAGCTCAGTGATTTCACCGCCTGCTGCACAAGTTCAAGGACCCGAGTTCAATCCCCGATACCAAAAAAAAAATCCTGAAAAATATTCCACTGTGTGTTTTCTCTGTCTAGTCATCTAGCAATTTAGATTGTTTCTACATGTTGCTTATTTTGAATAGTGATACAAGAAACATGGGTGTTATTGTGGTTTATATCCAGATGGCCTACTAAGGCCTCCCAAATTGAATCAGAGGTAGGACCTTTGGAAGATGATTAGATTATAAGGCTGATGTAGCTGGCTTGCTGTTTGAAAATGGGGTCCAGTCTGAAAAGGCAAATCACTGGGGGCATGTCCTGTAAGGGTTGATCTTCATCTTCAGCTCTCTGGTTCTCTCTGGTTCCTGGATTCCATGCCATGTGCAGCTCTCTTCCACCCTGCACCTCTCCCTCCCATTCCATCCTTCCTTGGAGCTAGGAACTCTGGACTAAAATTTGAGCCAGAATAAAACTTTCTTTCTTTAGATTATAGGTGTCAAATACTGTATCCCAGTGACAAGAAAGTAGCTAAGACAATGGGGTTTGCAAATATCTCTTTGAGAACCTGCTTTAAATTACACACACACACACACACACACACACACACACACATATTTACACAGAGCCAGGATTGCTGGATCATATTATATTTTTAAGTTTTTGAGGACTTAGTTACTTTTCTCTCATTACTGAGACAAAATATTCTACCCTCAAAGTTAAGGGGGGGTAGGTTTATTGGTTTACAGTTCCTAGAGATTTCAGTCCATAATCAGCTGGCTCCAAGGTAAAGTGGCAGAAGAGAGACAGTTCGTTTTGCTGGCAGAAGACAGCAAAAGCAACAAGGGACCTCCACAGTTTTTGTCCCTTTTATCCCATCCAGACTAACAGGGTTAGGGCAGTACCAAACCAATTTCCCATGTACTGGTCTAGTAATCACACGCCATTAATCCTAGCATCACATGTTCCAGATTCAGCCACCTCCAAAAAAAGACTGCATGAGGCTTTTGGGGGGACATGTAGACACAAGCTACAAGAAGGACCTTCATAGATTCTTTTCCATAAAGGATACATCATTATACATTTCCATCAGCAATATACAAGGGTGCCTGTTTCACAATATTTATGCCAACACTTACTACTTTTAGTTAAGTTTTTCATAACTTCTAGTGGGTATGATAGCTCATTGTTTTTATTTCATTTTCCTGATTATTAAAGATTATGTTGGCCATTTTTTATATGATTACTAATCATTTGTATGTCCTCTTTTCAGGAGTAATCAGAATTTTTAGTGTGTTGGTGTGTTACTGAGATTTAGGAGTTGTTTATGTATTCAGGAAATTAACCCCTTGTCAGATACATGATTTGCAAATATTTTCTTCCATTCCATAGAGTTTCTTTTTTTTTTTTTTAACTCTGTTGATTGTTTCCTTTGCTGTGAAGCAGCTTTTAAATTAGGTATAGTCCCATTTGCCTGTTTTTCCTTTTGGAGCCTGTCCTTCTAGTGTCATAACTGAAATCATTGTTATACCACATATCATGAAGCTTTCCTCCTGTGTTTTCTTCTAGAAGTTTCGTAGTTTTCAGGTCTTAGAAATAAACCTTTAGTTCATGTTGAGTTAATGTTTATATATTACATAGTGTAATGGTCCAAATTCATTCTTTTGCATAAGATTGTTATTTAGGAGCAGGAACAATTTTATTTCTTTTCAATTTAGATACCTTTCATTTCTTTTTATTACCTAATTGCTCTGAACAGAAATTTTAGTACTATGTTGAACAGAAGTGGCAAGAGTAGTAATCCTTATATTTTCCTGATTTTAAAGGGAAAACTTTCAGTTTTTCACTTGAGTATAGTGTTGGCTGTGGATTTGTCATACATGTTCTTAATAGTGTTTAGGTAATTCATGACTTTGCCTAGTTTGTTGACTGTCCAATTCTTTTTCTGGATCAGTTGAGATGATTGTGTGTTTTTCCCATCGTTCCTTTTTATATTATATTGGCTAATTTTATATATTGAATATCCTTGAATTTAATGTGCATTTGATAAATAATAAGATATAGGCACTTAAATTTTGATTTAAAAAACCCAGAAATGTGTTTTTGTTCCTTATCTTGTCCTGGTTCTTATTTCTTCTACTACTAGTTTACCTCAAGTGTAAATCTGGATATGAAAAGAAATAAAAAGAAATGGCAACCACTTCTCAATATCTAGTGAAAACATCCTTTTTATCCAATCTTGAAGGGGTTTACTTGCATCAGTCTGGATACTATTTTTTGCCCCTCGATCACAATTTTTCTTTGAATTCTAAATCTGTTGCTATGACAACTACAAAAACATCACCTTACTTTCATTGGGTCATGCTGGTTCCATTTGTTAAAGTGTAGTACAAGTAAATAGTAATAAAGAAAATACAAAAAAACCCGCTCTACCTACCTCCATGAAAAACAAAAACTTCATAACAGAACAATTAGAGAATAACACTGTGCACCATAATCCCAAAAGAATGACCAAAATGTTACCCACAGCACAAGCCAGAGACAAAAAAAGACTCTCTCCTACAAGAAGAAAAAAATGAAAGTCAACATTTTCTTCTCAATGGACAAAAAGAAAACCTAGTAGTATAAATGAAACAAATTAGCATTTATCTTAAAATAGTTTTGAAGAAACATAATAGATAATTTGGGGAATTCTTTGAACTTCTCCCTACTTCCTATTTATCTTATTTTCTATTTTGCTCTCGCTCTCTCTCTCCATATGTGTGTGTGTATGTGTAATATATATATATTACATATATGTAATTTCTCATATAAAAGAAATCATATACTATGTAAGGTCATATATCTCTCTTATTTCACTTAACATTATGTTCTCCAATTGCATCTATCTGCCAGTGAATGGTTCAAGTTTTTCTTTATGGTACAGTGGTATTCCATTGTATATAAATGTTACATTTTCTTTCTTTCTTTCTTTTTTTTTTTTTTGGTACTGGGGATCGAACTCGGGACCTTGCGCTTGCAAGGCAGGTGGTGAAACCACTGAGCTAAATCCCCAGCCCAGTGTTACATTTTCTTTATTCATCTGGACATGTTGATAGGGAAAAGTTTTAAAGTAAATTTAGTAGATTAGCTATTAAAGTAGTTGTGAAAGCAAAATAGGTAGTGTATCCCTTTAAAAGCTTGCCTTAGCCTATTGCTTTTGTTGTTTAAGGTGAAGATTATATAGCTCCTTTGATCTGTAACTCCACTATAGATAACATCCTAGCTCTGAAGAACAAAGTGAGAATCCTTGAACAAACTTGTGATGTATGTGCCTTAACTGTCCTGTGTTTAGGACTGTAATCAGTGACAGAAACCACCTGTGTCTAACCATTAAACAGGAATTGGAACTTTATTTACTTAACAAAGACCACTAGGGATGAGATAATGACTGACAAAAGTATGAAAGGTGATGGACAAAGAACACAGCAGGCAGACTCCGACCAGACCAGTTTCTGGCAGTCCTGCCTGCACGCGAGTAAATTTTTATTTTACCCAACTTCTGTGTCTCTGTGCGTTTCTTTCTGCCATTCCGGAACAATATACTATTGTGTAAAAGGCTTGAGTGCTTCAGTGACTAATGAACTTATTTGTAATATAGACATGTTAATGTTAAAGAAAGACATCTAGCATTTTGTCCCAAGACATACAGCTAAAAACAAAAACAAACATGGGTTCTCATTCCATGACAGGTAGCTCTATGCTACATTAAGAAAGTCCGTGTTATTAAGAAAGCACCCATATAATTGGGAAGCTAAGAATATATAGAGATGTGTGTGTGTGTATATATATATGTACATATATATACACATACATATGTGTAGCGTCATACAGAGGCACAATTGAGACCACTGAGGCAGGCAAAGTTCAAGCAACTGGAGAAGAGTTTATTGCCATCTGGGTGCAGATGGGCCAAGGGTGAAAAGGCCATTGGCACTGAGAGGAAGGTGTGTACGGTTGATATGGGGAGTTTAGGTAGGGGAGGGGGCACTGGTAGAGAGGGTGGAAAATTTTAAGGCAGGTGCCAGAACCACTGAGCTAAATCCCAAGCCCTAGGGTGGAAAATTTTAGAGTCCCATGGGTGATGGGCTTGGGGCTGGCTGATGAACAAGGAGGTGGTAGGAGCAGCAGGCCAGCAGCAGATATAGCAGGTCTCTTGTGGTTTTTCATAGAATCAGTTTTCTTGTAGCTAAGTGGGCCAGCTGCTGGCTTGTTATCTCTATGCTCCTGTGGATGGAGATAGCAGGTCTGCTTGGGGGCGGTTTCCCTTCTGGTTGGGCAGGGGTCTGACTTGGGGGACCTGTCAATATATGCATATGCATTTTTATAGATTTATAAGTATTTGTATTTATAAATACATATAAATATAGAGTTATTAAATAAATATAAATCTATAGATTATGTAAATGTTTATATAAATATTTATAGATTTTATACATGTAGAATATATATATATATATATCCCCAAAGTAGATTACAAAATAGGGATTCATGAAGGATCAGGGAGGATATCATGGAGCTGATATAGGGGTGTATGATATATGGACCTCTAAATAGTATAAGGGAAATATTATAACTCTCCACCTGCTAGATGTCTAAAATGCCTAGTTTATGTTCTCTAAAATTGAAGAGCAAATTCTAGGAACAACAGAGTTTAAGAGTAGGAAAAATATATTGAGAGAAAGATAGCTTCTGTCTAAGAGAGACAGAAGAGGGTCCAGAAAGTAGGTTTCCCACCGACCACACTCTTCAAGAGTGTTTTATTGAGTAAGGCCAGGAGGTGAGGTGGGTTCAAGATGGGTCAAAACAGTAGTCAACTAATAAGATTAAAAGTATAGGGCTGGGGATTTAGCTCAGTGGTTTCCCTGCCTGGTGCACAAGCTCAAGGACCCATGTTCCATTCCCGGTACCAAAAAAAAAGTTTAGTCATTTAGGTAACACTGATCCAGTGAGAAATCATAAGGTGGGTATGAGGTAGGGCAAAACTATGGTCAACCAGTAAAATTACAACTTTACTCCCCTAGGTAATACTGATTAAATGGGGATCAAAAGGAGAAGCAAGTCACATAGAAAGTGTACACAGGCAAACAAGGATTTTTTCTCAAGGAATGGGTTAGGGAAGTTTTAGTCCCCATCCAAGGTGATAGGTGCCTATTTAGAATATCAATCACTGCTGTTCTTCGATAGGGGAAGTATGAGAGGGTAGTTGTTCCTCTTTTTCTTGTAGCTTGACCTTCAGTCAATGTGCCTCCAGCCACAGTTGTCCTCTGTACGGACTTCTCTGAGGGGCTAATCCTGCCTGACTGCCTATATTTCTAATTAATTTAGCTGTCTACAATATTGGCACTGACATGTTTTATCTAAGCCTTTAAGATATGAATTCAGATGGTAGAAAATCCCAAGCTTACAAATGTCCTTGAGTTTAGGTCTCTGATACTTCCATACCACACTAGGCTATAAGAATCTATGCATTTATGGGCCGGGAATTTGGCTCAGTGGTTCTGCCGCCTGCCTTGCAAGTGCAAGTACCCAATTTGATCCCGGATACCACAAAAACAAAAACAACAACAACAAAAAAAGAATCTATGCATTTATGCAGCCTCATTAGGCCTATCACATCGTCTTTATCTATAGACTTCAGTCATTTTCCATTTGGTGTATGTGTATGGCGAGTGCTGGCCATGATGATGTGTTGCTCATACCTTCCTCTAAGAAAACTTCCTCAAAAAAATTAAAACTATTATATTGTAATGTCTGGTGAGGGTTGTACACCATGCCACACTATGCCACACTGTAACATCCAGGGGAGGACAGCAAGCCACTGCTCTGCTGGAACAGCTCCCAGCGATTCTAAACCCAGCATCAGTAAAAGAAGTAAAGAAGCAGTTTAAAATAAAGACAATTTATTTGAAGGTGAGGAAAGAGAGGAGAGAGAGAGAGAGAGAGCGTGAGAGCGAGGAAACAGACATGGAGAACAGCTACTCTTGAGGAATAGAGAGCATTTGAAAGTCAATAACATAGATTGCTTCATTGCAGCTCTTTACTGAGATCTTTTTCCCACAAAGGCTCCTGAAATCTGATTGGCTCACTGGCTTGTCTTTCATCCTAATGCTGAATTTCTTCTAGCCATGTGACCATTTCCTATCTTTTGGTGGAAATTAAGATTATGGGTGGGGCCTTTATAGACTGGTAGTTTAGGCTAAAGGATTAAGTGAAAGGGAATTTTTCTGATTCTAATGTCCATGGAGCTTACCAGAGAACTTCCAGTCTTGAGTTCTTAGTCTTTGTCTTCCTAATTGGTTGAGTTAGCTGCCTTTGTCTTTCTAATTGCTTAGAGTCTAGCTGCCTTTGCCCTTCTAATTGCTAGTCTGGCTGCAGAGGTCAAACTTACCTTATTAATTTTTAATAAAGCTCTATGAAGCTTTCCTCCTATCTTTTCCTACCTGATACAGTTGAGTGGGCCAGAATGGTCCAGGTTCTTGTGTATGACAAGGAAAGAATTGCCAAGCATACACTTTGTAGTATATAGTAAGTTTATGGAAAATCATGAGGCAGCAGCACAAACAGGCAGAAGAGCAAAGCAAGTGGAAAGGGCCTTTGTAACTCAGGCTCCCAGTAGTTATAGGATTAGACACCCATGGTCCTAGGTGCTTTCCATTGTCTCTCTTTTCTGATGTCACAATCTGTGAGACTTCCTAATTTTAAACCTGAATAATCATTAGTGTGGTTTTCTGTTTATGATTGAATGGAGAAAAGGGAGGTAGCTCACACAACTTTCCTCTTTTAGGATTATGAGAGCATGGATAACCCAGAGGGGTAGTGTAATGTTTACAGTTAAAGGAAGGTAACTAGTTTCTAGTTTCTAACTGTATACCTACAGTTCTATACCTACAGTGCACCCTGTCTCTACAGCATGATCTAGCAAGCCCACTTCTGGATGTATATTCAAAAAAAAAGGAATCATTTTGAAGAGACATTTGCACTCCATCGTTTGTTGCCACATTGTTAACAATAGCTAAGAAATGGAAACAACTTAGGTTTCCACCAACTGATGAAGGGATAAAGAAAATATGATACATATGGACAATGGATTATTATCCATAAAAAATGAAATTCTTCCATTTGTTGGAGTTCGAGATCATTGTGTTAAGTGAAATAATCCAGGCACTGACATATGTGTACCGCATAATCTCACTTGCATGTGGAATCTAAACAAGTTGATGATACAGAGGTTGAGAACAGAATGGTGGTTTCAGAGGCAGAGAAGAGTATGGTAGTTGATTAATGGATACTAAGTTACACTTAGATAAGAGTAAGAAGTTCTGACATGCTGTTGCATAGTAGGTAACTGAAGATAACAATAAAATACATTTCAAAAAGCTAGAATAAATTAGTTCAAAAGTTTTCACCAAAATAAATGAGACATGTTTAACCTGACTTAAATATTATACAATGTATACATGTACCAAAACATCTTTCCTGTCTGCCTGCTTGTGCTTCATTAAAATGGGTAGATCAGTTTTAGCCTTTAAGGACTTGGATAACTTTATTCATTCTTTAGATCTTTATATATCCACTGTGTGGCTCAGTAGTAGCCTTAGGGATTAATGAAACACTCACATATGATCCACAGTAACTCTCAAGTTGAACACCTTTTTTTTTCTTTCAATGACTTTATTAGTTTCCTTTGCCCCCCTCTGCATGCATTTCTCCTTTGTTCTCTACTTTCTTGTTTTGTAGTGTGGGAAAAACATAATTTATGGTAAGAGTGTAGCTGTACCACTTTCTGGTAAGAGAGTTACTGAACCTCACTGAGCCTCAGTTTTCTTTTCTATAAAATGAAAATGAAATAGTAGTATCACTTGTCACATTCAATTGTAAAGAGCTGTGAGCAAATGTATGAGTAAAGCATTTTTACTTGCTGTTGTCTCATAGAAAGTTCATTATAATAGTTCCCTCAAACATAATTCCTTAAATCATACATCAAAGCTGTAACTTCAAATTTAATTATACTGTATGGGTATTTCTATTTACTCTGCAGTCCATTGAAGCTTTCTGGCATGACTTTCTTGCTTGCTTCTTACTGATTTTGTTTCACAGTCTAGAAACTGCTGTGCCTCCTATATTCTGTGGCTTTTTTGGACTAAAAAGGGCCTTTTGTTCTAAGAAAAAAACAACTGATTGGTCCAAAGAGTCATTGTGGATGAAATTCAAGGGGAGACAAGTTAAGGCCCATACCAAACGAGCTGTTAATGCCATGGATCCAGAACCCTGCCTTGGAAGGTATTTAGTTAATGATTCTTCTTATATGACATTCAACTAACCTCAGAGCTTTAAAAACATTAGGAGGATATTAGTAGCTTTGTGCAAGATCTTATCTGATTTATTCTTCTCAAATAATCCATGAAGAGATTTTCTGTGACACCACAATCAGCATCTCATTGGATTGGTGCCTTTAAGAGATGATGACTTCTTGACAATAGGAATTTTAGACAGAGGTCACAGAGGGTATTTGTGTCAGGAGACAACGCATTCATTTCTCATGTTTTTGTGTGTCCCACAAGTAAGGAACTAACTATCTTTGTTTCAAATTAACTTTTTAGTTTGTATAGTGATTATCCCTAGAACATGGAGATTCTGTTTTCACCTGGAGCCAGGGGCAGGTGCTTAATATTCAGTGTAAAAGATTTGGATTCTTTTATCTCAGGGTTCTTCATCAGTAATATAACCCATTCTATGTATAAATATTACCTGGTACTCTTTGCATTATCTTGTGGGAACTGGGGCTCAAGGAGCCAGTATAAAAATTTATATTCTAGCTATTGCTATAAGTCCTTTGATATCCACGAGTCTCATGTCTTCTGCCAGTATCCTTGAACCTGTATGAGGTTATTTTGTTAACTTACAAGTTCAGTAAAATCTCAAACCCTTAATAATTTTTAATAATTTGAAGATTCTTCTGTATATTGAGAACAGAAGACCATCAAAATCAAAGCCAGTCAATTTTAAGTTTCAGTCTTTTAGTAGTTGTGTATCTATGAGTCAATTACTTAACATTTCTGAAAGTAATTTTTTTCAGTGGTAATACAAAAGTACTATGAGCTTCACTATGTGTTATAGCTTATATCTAGATGTCCCCCAGAGGTCTCCTGAAGTCATAGATGGGGCTTTTCAGAGATGGCTGAATGGATTTAGGGTGTGTGCTACTGGGATCAAGAATATGATGCCAGGATATATTCATGGTTCAATGCTAGGATTAAGGTTGCCTCACCTGTGTGTGAATGCTACCTGCCCTAAGGCTGGGTGGCCTGGATAAGATATAAGGGACAGGAAAAGGTTTGTTGCTTGTTGCTTGCTGCTTGTTACTTGCTTCTTCACTACTTTGTTGCCTTCTGCCTGCCATGAACTGTTTTTTCTCTGGGATGCCACCTTGCCTTAGAGCCAGCCAACTATGAACTGAAACCTCTGTGAACCATGAGCTATATAAACTTTCCTCCTTTAACTTTGGATGTTGGATATTTTGTTTCAGTAATGAGAAAAAGTAAGTAAGACACTATGTTTCTGGGAAAATTAAAAGAAAAAATAATTTTTTAAATGCTGCTAATGGAGAGTCTGGAGCATAGAAGATATATACAATAGAGAATTATCATATTATTCAGCTTTTCTGTCACTAACTCATGATACCCAACACCTGTAGCTTAAAGAAGGAGAGGTTTAGTTTGGCCCATAGTTTCAAGGGATTCAGTCTATGGTCATTTGGCTCCAAGGCAGAAACGTCATGATGGAAGGACATGGTAGAGCAAAGCTGCTTAGTTTATGTGGGCCAGGAAGCTGAGCAGGGGAACAGTGCCAGAGAAGAAAGGGGCCAGGGACCATATATAGTGTCCAAAGTCACGCCTTCACAACTCAGCCAGGTCCATCCAGAAGTCAGCTTTCCTAGTCTGCTAGGCGTTTCTTAATCTAGTCAAGATGAAATATCACAATTAGCAGTCACAATTATTGTCTCATTTTTCTAGTCTTATGATTCTGCATCTCTCTCATTTCTAAATGTGTCCTCTTGGTTAGCACTATTTCCCCATAGATGTGGGAAAGTAGGTGTTAGTATGAGATATAGTAAATGATTTGTATTTTCTTCCCAAAAGAATTTTTCTTTTATTTCTCTCCCTTACCTACACCAGAAATCTTCATTTTCTTTTAAGAAAAGTTCAATTAAAGTAGTATCATGAACCTTCTGTGAGTTAGATAGAGAGATAGATGTGAGTTAGATGGAGAGTTAGATGTAGAGATAATGGAGGCTCCTTATTTTCAAGTAACAACTCATCAAATATTTATTGAACACTTACTATGCATCTTACGATGCATCAGACACCATTCTAATTTCTAAGTATATAGTATGAACAGTATGGGCAAGGTCCTTGCTCTCATGGAACTTATATTTTATCATGACAGTTAAAAATCTAATATGATAGGTATATGAAAATAATAAAAGTGGAGAGATCTGTGTAAACAACCAATTCTACAATTTAACAATGAGGATTTCAGGGGATATATCACCTTAAAAGTGAGGAATAATTAGCTAGACTACAAAGATTAATATGGGTTTAAGAGAATGATGAGGGATGGAGGAGCACACAGGAACTAGTAATAGTAAAACCTATTTCACCTCAAAAGGTAAAGTGGTAAGGAAAGGGAACTGTTAATAGAATCTTGCAAGAGCTATAGCTGACATCTCTTTTATGTGATCATTATAAGAGGGAGTCACAGAATAATTATCCCAGGCTCACCTGCTTTCCAGTCTGTCAGTTCTTTCCATTGGCCAAATCCAATTAGTAAGAAAGAGAATAAAGAGTTCCATATGAGGTTGTCTATTGAGATCAACCTCCCAGGACCCAGGCAGGGCAAGGAAAGTACAAAAAAAGGTCTAGAAGTGTTATAGGGCCAGGCTGGTTGGAACTATAGAGATGCACCGCACTCTGAATTAAATGGAATCTTTTATTACAATAGCTGGCATTCCAGAGTGGGCTCAGGCCTCCAAAAACTCTGGACAAAGGAAAGGCAGTTTTCAGGGTCTTTTAAAGGGCTCTTCTATTTGGGGAGGGCACAGGGAGTGGGAAGCACAAGTGAAATTTCACAGGAGCATAACTTTGCTAAACTAGTGGGGTTCAGGGGAGTTTCACACAGTTTAGTTAAAACAAAGTATCACAAAGGTGCTGGGAGTCATCTGTTTACAAGGTAATAAAGATAACATAGTCACAGACTCACACAGGATGCTGGTTGGTCTGTTACACATTAACTGAGGGGACTCCCAAGAGGGAAGGGGAAGGCAACCACCTAGAATCATTCAAGTTTACACAAATGGAGTTAGGATCACAAATGGAGTCAGGCTGGCTATCACAGAAGGACAAATAGAATTACTAGCATAAGACGGGAATAAAGGGATTCCAGGAAGAGGCAGTAGCACCAAAGCATAGACACATGAAATTGTGGATAGAGACACACCATAGTGATGTCCTTGAGCTCTCAGCAAAAAGGGGGCTCCAGAATGAGGTGGAGTTGGGAACTACAGGGTTTTAAAGGCTATGCTGAGGAGGTTAAACTTTCTCTTACCTTATATAGGGACCCACAGTTGAATAATTCAAGGTAGTAACATAATTAGATTTGTGTTAGAAAGCTTCCTTTTCTGGAGAGTGAGAATGGAATCTTGGGTAAATGCTTTTGTTGGTGAATCATGTTATGACCCAGCTAAGAAGAGAGGCAATGCCATTAGAAGTAAGAAGGGTCAGCTCTGACTAGGAAAGGCAGAGAAGACCTTATATAAAATAGCCTCATTGAGGGACATTGTTTCTTTTCCCTTCTTGAAATGTAAATGGAATCTTTTGTTTGTGAAGCAGGGCAGAGCTGGCCTTGAAGCTACCTTTCTGATAATCACTTTCCTAGCAAGAAATGATGAATTATGCTTTGTCCAAATTCCTTCAAAGATTGAGTCTGTAACCTTCCCTTAAACAGATTCTTGAGAACAGCCTCTTTCATTAAGATGAGGTCATTCTTCAGTTTTGCTGGAAATGTCCAAAAAGGAAAAGCAGTTCCATTTCCTTCCTGTCCTAAGAGTCATTATGTATTAATAGAATATCTACATGTAGATAAGCTCTGGGCTGCTTGTCCTACAGGAAGGCATCAAAGGGCACCATGACTTTTAAAGCAGTCCTTCAAGGTGTCTAAATGTGGCCTTTAGAAAAAGAAACATTACTTCTCAGAAATCACATCCCCTGAGAAGTTCTATTCATTTATTCAGTTGACATCAGTAGTGCCATAGGAAAAGATAAATGGCACTTTCTGTAACTAGAATATGAAGTTCACAGGGAGGCAAATGCACAAATCAAAGAAGAAGATACTTGGGATGTTGTCCCATGAGTTATTACCTGTTGACAAGCTTCTTAATGGCAGGTATCATGTCTCAATCATATAACTGTTTTCATAGACCTTAGCCAACAGCAGTTGCTCAGAAAATGCTCTACAAAATAGTAGTTTTCTAGACTGTGGAAAGAGCTATGCAGAGATCCAGAGGTATGAAACAACATAGTTCATGTAAGAAAATGAAAGTACACTATTTTGACTGAAGTAATTTTTTTTTTTTTTTTTTGCAGAGGGATAAAGCCTGGATGAGGATAAAGGAAAACAAATAGAAATAGAATTGCTTTTATTGTAAAATCTCATTGGCTTTTTTAGATTCAATCTTTATAGTTATTGGGAAGCTAGCTAGCAGACAGGTATTTGTATGGGCACGACACAGTCAACTATAAAATCAGAAGCATCATTCTGATTTAGTGTAAAGAATGAAGTGGAAGACTGAAGTTTAAGGCGGAAATTGATCAAACAGTTGGCTCTGTGCCAGTGGCAAAATAAGGACAGAATTGTTTGGATATAAGCAATATATGTAGTAGATGGAGGATGGTGGTATAACATAAATGACAAAGATTAAAGAGAAAAGACATGTCAAGGATGATTCTTACCTGACTAAATTCTTTGAGGGTAAGGATATTTGATTTATTCACGTTCCCCGTTATAGTTATATCTTCAGTACACTGACAGAGTGGTCAGTCAGGGGATGTTTGCTGAGTATTGAATGAGAGTGTT
Source organism: Heterocephalus glaber (assembly GCF_053883595.1). Lineage (NCBI taxonomy): Eukaryota > Metazoa > Chordata > Mammalia > Rodentia > Bathyergidae > Heterocephalus > Heterocephalus glaber. The sequence goes on from NW_028258301.1 coordinate 3,531,016, forward strand.
TAGGAAGAAACCTATGAAAGGTAAGTCCAGGAGTATATCTGAGGCAGGAGGTCATGGATGAGAATGACATAGGCGAATGATAACCTGGTGCTGGGAAGAGACATCAAGTACTGAAGAAAGCATCAACTGCTTTTTATTCCAACCAACTTTCTTTGTTTTGGAGCCACCGGCTATTAGTTTCTGGCAATAGAGAAACAGACAAGAATAGGACTTCTGGCTTTAGAGACAGAAGAAACATCTGAGCTCAGAAAATGTTTGCTGAAAGAAAAAAATGGGGATAAATATATGTGTGAAATCTAAAACTTCTTTGGTATGATGGGATATTAACTTAATAAGGAAACTTCCCATTTGACTCAGGCCCATTACTATTGTGGAAAATATTGAAGCACATATTATTTTTAAATAATTCTGACATAAAGTCATAACTAATTTATTTATTTTGAACTTTTTTGTGCCCTCTACTTTGCTTTCTATGTTAACCTTTTAACCTGTTTACTTTCTTCTTCCAGCATTATTTCCTTAAAAATATGCCTTTTTTCTTGTTTCTAATAGTCGAGCCAAATTTTTAGCATTTTACTGGTGAATCTTCTGCTTACTCTTCTGACTTCTGTTCATCTGTTAGCTTCGGCACAAAATTCACTGTTTTAAATCCAAAGGGGAATGCCCTTTTGGATTATTGGAAAAAAGTTCACAAGAAATTAGGTCAACTTAATTTGTCAACTATATATTAAGCATATACTGTATGTCAAGCCCTAGTGATAAGGAAACAGATGTGTTTCTTTCCAAAAGGAGTTCTCAGCCTAATGGAGAGACAAAACATCTAAATATCTTAATAACTATAATACAAAAAAGTTGAAAGAATTGTACTTAGACACAGAATTCTATGGAAGATAGAATTAATTCTTTGTGTAGGAACTGGAACAAGTTTGTGGTGGCAATGAAATACTGAACTGGGGTTTAAAGCATACATATTCAGTAAGTAGTGATCAGAAGCAGGGAAAAAATAAGGTCAATTCAGGTAAAGGGTGGAACAACAGGAACAGTTTCCAACACTGGAAGGGACTGGAAGGAGTTATTACGGGAGAAAGGTTTGAAAACATCATATGGGGTAAGAGCTTTAAGAGGAACTTTTGTAATATTCTGTAAGTCATAGGAGTAACTGACCTGAAATGGGTGACAAATAAGCCTCAGAATAGGATTCAAACAAGGAGTTAATTGTAGAGATTGATACTTAATCTATTGATGCCTTTATGCTCACCTATGTTTTAATCAAAATAAAAAATCAGACTATTTTTACATCAATTATGAAATTCTTGGGGCATATGGTAGAAGGTCAAAATGGCAAACATTACTTATTTATTAATTATTAAGCTAACCTCTCTAAACTTGTACTCAAAACTTTGAGCTAGCTGATGTAATCAGGAAAGATATGATAGTTATTTCCACTGAGGGAAAAAGACTAATAGATCTGTTCACTTCCTTAGGAAGTAGACAGTAGAAACTTGTTACAAATTACACATGAAAAGTGAAGGGGGAAAACCCAAGAATAATCTCCAGTATTTTATCTTGGGCAACTGATATAATTAAGAACCATTTTGTAAACTAGGGGACACCAAAGAGGAATAAGTTGGAGGGAAATGATAAATTTGATTTTGGACATGCAAGATTGAGATGTTTCTTGGTCATAGTTATGAAATGAATGTTTATGTCCACTTCTTATTGATATATTTAAGCTCTAACTCTCAATGTGATAGTACTTATGGATGGGGTCTTTGAGAGATAATTAGGATTATTTGCTATCATAAAGGTGTGGCTTTCATCTTGAGATCTGAGCCTACTTCTTCTTTCTCCTTGTTCATATGTAAAAAAGAAGTTATAGGAGCACACAGCAAGAAAACAGATAGGATAAGAGGATACCTACAAACTAGGAAGTGAGCTCTTGTCAGAACCAAACCATGTTTGCACCCTGATCTTTGACTTCTATCTTCCAGAACAGTGAGAAAATAAGTTTCTATTGTTTAAGCCACCTACTGTATGGTATTTTGTTACGGCAGGGTGAGCCGACAGACAGAAACTTAAGAAGTCTCATTGACAATTAAAGATAGAGATTTGGAGTTCAAGAGAGAAATCTAGGCTAGAGTTAGGAGTAGGAAAAATTTATTAAGAGTTAAAAAAGCTTCTAAGACAGAAGGGGGCCCGGGGGACCAGGAAGTGGGTTGCCTGCTCACCCAACTTCTCAAAGGTGTTTTAGGGGACAAAGCCACAAGGTGTGGTGGGTTCAAGGTGGACCAAAACTAGTCATCCAGTGAGATTGCAAATACAGCCACTTAGGTAATATTGATCCAATGAGAAATCACAAGGTGGACAAAACTATGAACAACCAATAAGATTATGACAAGTTTAGTCGCCTAGGTAATATTGATTAAATGGGGATGCAGTGGGGAAACTAGTTACATAGCAAGCATATAAGGAATGAGCAAGGATTTTCGGTGGTAAGGGGTGGGTCAGGGCCCTTTCTTGGAAGATCTAGGTCCCTCACCCAGGTGATTGATACCTGTTTAGAATATCAATCACTCCTATTCATCCTATGCAAGTGTGGTAGTTTCTCTTCTTTTACAGTGCTTGCTTTCAGTGACTGTGTCTTGATTATCTTCCATGTCCTGTGCTGGCCCTGTCTAACTGCCTACAAGATATCTAATTAACTTACCTGTCTACAATATTCCCCCCCTCTGAAGAAGTACTCCTAACTGCTGTGAGGGGGCAAAAGGCGAAGATGTTCTGTCTATTCCAACTGAAGAGGGTTGTAGTTGTGATGTGATCAGCAGTCAGAGTTACTATACAGAAGGGCTGTCTAAAGGCCCTCCACAGGGCCAGGCATTGTCATCTTGGGTAGATACATAGCTTTGAGTCTGGAGGAGACAAAGCCAAAGAAATAGTTAAGAATACATGGGCCAAGTAATAAGGTCAGCAGGATTGCTATGAATATAGCCAACATGCATTTCCACCATGAGGAACTAGTAATAACCTCCCACAAAGAGGAGAAGGTCCAAGGGGCTTCAGAATCCAACAAAGAAGTCGTATTGTATAGTTTTGCAGTTTTGCGCTGTTTACAAGGTCAATCTGGTGAATCCCAGTAAAAGAAGTCTAGCACATTTGTCATTTGTTCCTTTTGTATTGACAGTTTGGAGTTTGCCAACCTCTAGGCAAGAATATACAAAATTTTTAAGAAATTAGAGCATGTATAATGTGAGTATGAGCATTAGAATGGAAAAGCAGGTTGGGGAAAGAGTCACACTTAGAAACTGAAATAGTGATTGTCTTAGACTCTTTTATTGATGGAGGTTATCTATAAGTCTGATATTTTGTCATACGTCTCTCCAGTCTTAGCTGTAAGAAGATAGAGACAATTTGAAAGACAAATTTAGCTAAGAAATTTTAAACTCTAGCTGAGCTCTTAAAGATTTTACCATAGTATTTTCCTAATGATCCATAACTGTGGTCAGCTACCACCAGTATAGCTGGAGCCTGCCAGAAGGGGTCAGTGATTGGAGCCCCTTTTTTATATCTAGCTTTATTACTATGGCATTATTTTTATACTTCTTTTGGTTATTCTTTTCTGCTGGGTGTTTAAGAACAAGTTCAAGTGAGACCTGTGTCAATCAAAATCAACCTTTTGCTGTCTATCAAGGTCAGTTAAGTCTCCTCAGGCATTACTTTGGAACCATGTATAGAGCTTCTCAGCTCCTCTGTCAGTGTCACCTGTCAGGATGGGTCACAGCCTTGCTTGGCCATGCTCCTTTTGGTGAAAGAGTGCGAGACTTTTCCCTCTTTGTGACCCTTCTTTGACACACGGTACATTTGTCCTCTGGTGTCCAGCAATCTCCCTGCTCAGGAGGTTGGGTGACTTACCAAGGATGTAAGATCCTCTAGAAAAGATTCCCTCATGTCCTAGATTCTTTGTTGACCTTGGAGGGCCATGGCCAAAATATTGGCTGTCCTCATAGCCCAGTTACCTTTCTAGTTTTGGTTTCCAAACTTCAGTTGTTGAACACCCAGAAAAGAAAATCAGTGATGTAAGTATTTCAGTAGGAGCAGTGAGCTTAACTATTATAATTTTGCCTGGACATTAAGCACTTTTGAAATACAAAGCACCGTTAGAGGGCTGTTATTTCTTATCAACCATGGTTGTTTTAGTAGTTGAATCCCTGCAGAATGTTAACAGACAACCATTATATATTATATGGAGAAACTTAAGATCAACAATCATATATGGTATTTTAGCATGACAATCATGATGACATTATCTCTGTAACATTTACATGTCCATCTTACTATGGAATAGTCTTTTAGTCAAACATCTCCATTTGATCACAAGACATTACATGACATAAAGAAAATTCTTATTTAACATACATATTGACCTATAAGTATACCTTAGAAGTTCATAATGTCTAGCCTCTAATCTCAGTGTGTGACATTGTTTGGTGCCTGAGCATCCCTAAGTGTGGTGACACATATAACATATACATCACATAAGTTTTCAAGAAAATTATTATTTGACTGGTTATCTCATGCTGGCTTGATATGAACCTCTTATCACAAGTAGCTGGAGTGCAAGAGAAAGGCAGATACCTTGATCAAAAAAAGATTATTACCACAAACAATATCCTAGACTTGTACACTAGGAAGGCATGAATGTATATACTCTGATATAACAGTGAGTATCACAGTTATATGAAATCCTTTGTCCTTTAGTTTTGTACTGAGAGCATTTTAAATAAAACCTTACTCTTTCTTCACAGAAACTTAGTCATTTGAACATCAGCAATGTATACATATCAAAATAATATGTTTAGTATTTTATTTCCCACAAGGCTATTGAAATTATTGGGGTGCCTTTTGTGAACAAAGGCTGGAATAAATTTTTTTCCAGGCAGCTGCTCCTTTATTTACCAAGGGGAGTCCTGTCCAATAGTTTTCCTAAGCCCAAGGGTCTTCATTTAATTATCTTAACAAATTTTTGGATGACCTATGAGAGCCAGATCATAACAATTAACACATTATTTTTGTAGGCTAGAGATAGAATGAGAATGGTTAGCTTATAGATGTCAGTTAATTAAAGTTATGGTGAATTAATGAAATATATGAATGAGAGAGGGAAATGTCAGTGAGTAAAAGTGAGATGTAGAACAGGACTCTTATTTGATCTGGAGAAGGGATAAGCAGGTAGAAGCAAAATTCACTGTATGGTGTCTTTGAAACAAAAATAAGGGAGCGTTCAAGAAAGAGGTGGAGAACTTTCTTATAGTTTGAGAGGCAATAGATTAGAGAGACTGTATAGATAGGGGTCTTGGCCATTAAAGATTTTTCTAAGACCTGATGCTAGCATGAGAGAAAGACCCAGAAGTAAGAATCAAAGTATCTCTGGGAATTTCATAGAAACATAAGAGATTTTGGAGCTTCTGAGAGCTTATGCTATATCATGAAGTTGCTGCCAGAGGCATTTCTTTGTCAACTACAGTGAAATTGTTTCAAAATCAAGTCCATCTATAATATGGATAATAGTCCTGGTTCCGCTGAGCAGGAAAAAATGTAACCCATGAACACAAGCCATGAACACAGCTGGCAGGCATTAGAGATGTCCAGTTTTCTGTCTCTAAAGGCAAGTAGACATATTGATGAATATATAAACAAACACACACATATATGTATGTATATAGATGAAGTATTAGTGTATTAATCAGGATTCTTGGGAAAAACAGAACGTTAGAATATGTGTGTAGATAGATATAGACATAGACATAAATATATAGGTTTATTGTGAGAAACTTGTTCATATGATTATGTTTGCTATCAAGCCCATAATCTACCACATAGAACTAAAAAGTAAGAGACCCAGGAGAATTCTAATCTGAAGGCCAGCAGTTTCAGGACCCAATGTGCAATTCTAATCTGAAGACAGCCTCCTAGAAAATTTATTTTTGTTTAAGCCTGGTCCTTAGTCCTTATATTTTACGGAGGATGGCAAGTAATTGAATGTGTTCCACCATCTTCATGGAAAGTAATCTCCTTTACTTACAGCTCACCAATTTAAATGTAAATCTCATTCAGCATACTCTCCAAGTTGACACATAAACCATCACAATTGGTTATGTGAACTATTCCTGCTTTGTAATCTATTTCCCGAGGCCTTTTCTGTTTATGCGGACTAATGACTAATTTCCATATACTTAGGTAGTGATCAATACTCAGGTGAAGATTTGAAAAGACCTTGTGAACTCTGGCAAATTTGGCCTCCCCAAATTTCCAGAGTCATCCTCTCAACTTAGGGGGATCCCTAGGATCCACCTTGATTCACTTCTTTATGCTGTGTCCAGGAAACCTTTACACAATTAACTGGGCAATTATAGAATTAACCTTTTTGTTTATTCACTCTGTCCTTGTCACTGTCCTTTCCTATCTGTTTTCCAGTATCTGAAAGGAACTGTTTCTTATGCTGGGGTTCAGTTTTTTAGCTATTTAAGGCAATATTTTAAATCTGTTTCCTATTACACTAGTTGGCCAAAAGCAGAATTTCCCCTTCATGGTATTTTCTTTGAAAGAAATAAGTGTGCTACCACAGATAGTTTTTGAAAGCTGACCTCTTTATGATCCAAGCATATGTAAAGGTGACAATAGAATATCCATTAAATTTAGTTACTACCCACCACTTTGCAGATCTTTCTGGGAAAATAGCATTAGCCTTTACTTCAGTAAAGTCTTCTGTGCTGCAAATTTTGTGAGAATTTGAATGAATTACTTATCACCACTTAACCTCAACTCTTATGTTTAAGGAATGATAAATGAATCTAATACTGCCTTTGAAAATACTGAGTACACAGAATACATAAAAATATTAGAATTACTAAAAGAATCCTTTAGTTGCTAGGATAAGTTAGAGATAGGCAGAGCCAGAAATATATTCCGGGACTTACTACATTCTCCTGAAGGTGTTAGAACAGTCATGAACTTGAAAGGAAGCCCAACTTTGTGGCCTAAGGTCTGGGTTTTATAACCATAAAATCACAGAAACTTGGGTTTTGATAAGGATCTTTTAGATCCTCACTTTCATCTGTTAAAAAAGGATAACAGTATCTTCCTCATAGAAATTAATACAATGAGAAGAAGAGAAAAAGTATATATAAAGAGCTTTATATGTGAATACTTTAAAAAAGAGGTTAACTTCATGAATAGCCAGTGGAAATATAAAAAGGTGAGGCCACAGAGTAATGGTCCCCAACCTTTTTGGCAACAGCAACATGTTTTATGGAAGACAAATCCACTATCAGGCAGCCGTGTATGTAGGGGTGATGTTTTTCAGGATTAGATTCTCATAAGGACTTCATACCCTAGATCCCTGGCATGTGCAGTTCACAGAAGGGTTTGTGCTCCTACAAGAATCTAATGCGGGAGGCAGAGTTCAAGCAGTAATCCTAGCAGCTATGGGGAGCAGCTGTAAATACAGATGAAGCTTCACTTGCTGACCCACCACTCACCTCCTGTAATGAGGAGCACAGCAATGTGAGCCACTTTTCTAAGGGGTTGGGTGGTGAGAACCCTGCACTATAGGAAACAGTTTGTTTTGCTCGTGATGATAGATCTTTAGAATGTGTCTTGCTGTTGCCTAAGCCTGGTTTTGTCAGCCAGTGACATTCATTTTTTAGTCTTTAACAATCCTGTTCTATGTTCGACCTTGGTAGCCCTCAGAACACAACATATTAGATGGATTGCAAATAATCATGCATACTGAAGTCCAGCCTTCAGTAAGCTATAAACGTCTGTCTTCCTGCTTGTGTAGCTTGTGTCCTCCTTGCCATTCCAAGCAGGATGTCATCTTTCTCTCAGTGCCTCCTATCTTTGGTGTGCCTTTTGTTATGGAATATTCTGCCGGATCTAGCAAAAATCTTCCCCAGCCATAGCCAGATTTCAACAATTTTGATATATAGAAAATAGTCACAAGCCTTTGTTTTCTACTAAACCTGAAAAGCACAGGAAGAAAGAGATCAAGTTGAGCCTAGAGAGGGAAGATGTAAGTATTTATTCATTCAGTGGATACTTTGAACATCACCTTTTTTGAGGCATTGTGCTAGGTACAGAGAGAGATAGGGAGAGGAAAAGCTTACCATTTATTCACCATTCTTTGTTCCATTCATCAGTGTATTTATTGAGTATTTACAATTGCTCCTTTACCTAGGTGTTTAGAAGCCATCGAGAAAGACATACTCTCAGGCATGGTGGTGAACCTATGGCAAGAGTGCTGCAGTGGTCTGTTTGTTATCATTGAAAACTCTAAAAGATTTCCCATCACTGCTCTAAGGACTTAAGGAGTCCAGAGGAGAAAGGAATTCATCTTTTTTAGAAGGATGAGGGAAATCTTTCTTAATGTAAGGGTATCTAAGTAATGAAAATTGAATGACCATTGCTGATGACAATCTAATCATGGGAAACAAAGCAGACTTTGAATCCATAAAATTTCTACTGTTCTTTGCATTGCTGGAAATATGACTTTTCTTGCTTTTTTATTTGATAGCTCATTCAGTTTCCTTTAATGACCCTGTGGGGTTCTTTTTAATGTGCCTTTTGTACAGACAAAAATTGAAAGACGTTCAGTAAGTTGCTTGTATTCTGCTAGCTACTAAGTGACTTCTAGGATTCAGCTTCACATCATCCTGAGTACAAATTACGTACTCTTTTTACTATACTGTTCCACTTTTCTAGAAGGCAAATGCACATTTATAATACCATGTGATAGTTACTATAAAGCAGACAACTCTATGAATACTTTCTATTGAAGAAAAACTAAGTTAAATACACAGTGTTTGGAAAAGCATAAAGAAGATAATGTCTGAAATGTGATAGATGGATAGAAGTGTGTGTGTGTGTGTGTGTGTGTGTGTGTGTGTGTGAGTGTGTGTGTGTTAGGATTAGGTGGGATGTGGGGGCAAAGTTTTCAGAATTTGGAGACTATTCCAAAACATTGAGGCATGAAAAAAATCAGTTGCTATCTAGCAGGCTCAAAGTTCTACCCGGCTTTGTGCTTTGCTATGATGTATGTGTAATCTCTAAATTATTTTAAGAGTTGATGATATCTCTCCATTTTAAAAATAAAAGAGACGTTGTTTTATGTGTTCACTTCTACCCTTCACCTCCTATGAATAGGATGTGGGTACACAAAAAGAAATCAAATTATTGCAATATGACCCCAGCCTGAACAGAAATCATTTCCGATGTTAACACTCTTAACTGTCTGCTCTCACCATACCACCACCTAGCTCACTTGATGAAATGAATATTGGAAAGAATGGAGGAAATGTCTCTGAAAGTGAAGCTGTGACAATTTCTAAGTAAATGTAATAAATCAGGAGGATTTTACAAAGGGAATAAAAAGTGTCATTTATGATGGTTATAACTCCTACACCCACAAAGATTTTTGTACTTGTGCAGTTTAGATGCTCCCATGGTAGATAAAAATTACTTGATCTGTCAAAATGGAAAGATGATTTTTTCTCCTTCATGAAGGCATCTTATTTTAAACAGCCAACTTCTTTTATTTTCTACCCTCTCTCTGTGCTAAAGAAAACAGAAAAAAAAGACAATGTTAAAAAAGTTATATCAAGGAATTGAAATAGAGGATAGTGACACAAGTTACTGAAAAATCATAATTATCACCCACAGAAATTTTAGGAAAAACAAATATATATTTATATTTGAAGAGTTATTACTTCTATGTCATAGAAGGCCTAAGTATTAATTAAAATGGTAATTATTATAAATATAATGATAATAATAATATTAATAATAATAATAGATAAATAGCTGCCATTATGTGAACATATATCCTATCCATGCCAGGTATTGTAATAAATTATTATTATTTTTTTGGTACTGAGGATCAAACTCGAGACCTTGTGCTTGCAAGGCAGGCACCAGAACTACTGAGCTAAATCTCCAGCCCTATAAGTGATTTTTTGATGTTGTTTCATTGACTCCTTCTAACAGCACTATGTGGTATATGTTGTTGTCATGTATTATTTTTATTATTATTTCCATGGTACAGATGAGGTCTAATTTTTGAACTGACTGCAGAAATCTACATGTAGATTAAACATCTCTGATCTGAAGAATTGAAATATAAACTGCTTCAAAATATGAAATTTTTTGAGCACAAACATGATATCACAGGTGAAAAATGCCATGCCTGACCTAATGTATTAGTCACCAATCCAACTGGTGCAAAATACCGGACAGAATCAACTTAAAAGAGGAAAAACTCATTTTAATTGATAGTTTCAATCCATGATTGGTTGGCTACATTGCTTTGGGGCCTATGGTGTGCCAGAACATCATGCAAAGAAGAAGTGCTGGAACAAACCTGCTTACCTCATTGAGGCCTGGAAGCAAAAATAAAGATAACAAGGACTGAGGTCTTAATATCTTATTGGCATACCTCCATTGACATAACTTCCTACCCTAAGTTTGTTATTGTTTGTTCAGAAATGAACCCAGGTAGGTTGTGTGTATTTTGTCCCATTTATAAAAAAGTGAATCCTATGGAAAATTGTTACTGAGAGTTGCTCCTTGCCGTGACTGTATCTGCTTGACTTATGGTTTTGAAGTCTTTGGCTCTGGTTCATAAGAAGAATTTGGACAGGTTTGGAGATGTGAGCTACAGAAGCACTACAATGTTGTAAGCAGAGCAGTGATGATTATGGTTGGAGCTCATAAGATCAGAATGTTGATAAGAATATACACAGTAAAGTAAAGGCCAGGCTCAGGAGGTTTCAGTTGGAAACAACAGCTCCATTGATATTTGAATAAGAGATGATATTGTCATGCCTGGTCTAAATGAGACCTTCACAAGTAAACAGGGCAATCAAACAGGCCACTGTCAGTAAACAGTAGGCTATTCTCAGTAAATAGGACAGATGACCATAAGATGGAATGTGCAGTCTTCCCAGTGCTGCAAAGTCCAGCGACTGGAAACCTGTGCTGACCATCCTTGTACCCTCAGTCATAAACATTTCTTATGATCATAGCCTCCTTTTCAGTACCTATGTAGGCCTAATTCTTTTTCCAGTTAGCTGCTAATCTCTCTTTCTTGATGTTAGCCCATCCACCCATGGATGTATTCTATCCCAGCTAGCTGCTAATATTTCTCTCTTAATGTCAGCCCATCCACACGCACAGATATAATAAATTTGGCTCTTCCCAGCTAGCTGTTGAAATCTACCCCTGAGTTCAGTCTCTGTGCACTAGAATAAACCTTTTTCTCACAAGCCCTATCCTGAGTGGTTTCACACGCACCGTTTATAACAGATATATGTTTCACTTATGGCAGAAAATTTGCCTATGTTTTACAGAAGACTGAAACAATGTGGGGTGGACTAATCGTTATTGTAGGGAAATTTCAAAGCAGGCCAGCATTAAAGTTATGGCATGGCTACTTCTGGCTGCTTTTTTAGCTAGATTTCTAGTGAGAATTAGGGACAAAAGGCAGAACAGAATTATTTGAAGTATTTGAACTTTAGCTCCAGAGGAACAGTGAATAAAATTGAGGCCAGAGAAGGTATGATTGCTGAAGAGATTAGTGCCATTAAAAAAAAGTGCTTTGTATCAGGACAAGAAGAAAGATGACTTGAGGGCATCTCATAAATCAGCAAGTCCCCACTCATTGAAAGTAGGCTCAAGGATGTTATGAAAATGTAAACTTTTCATTTGATAAGAGGATCTCTGGATCCATGTTGCGAAGGGCTGACTAGGAAAGTGATTCCCTGAGATTCATTTCAGGATGCACAGGCATCTAGACATTTCAGGGCTGCTGCTGCCATGATCCATGGGATACTGGCTACTGCTCATTCTGGTGGGAGATCTTTACATTGTCCATGCAGTGCTGGTTTCGCTGACATGTAGAATGTGAGGTATGGGATCAGGGAGGCTTCCACCAAGATTTCAAAGGATGACATGGGAGGGAGGCTGGCTAAAGGGTCCCTGAAGGGGAGTGTGTAAAGCTATTGGAAAGAAGATAAAGGTATAGTAGAGATCCAGGAAGCTAGAGATACCAGGAACATGGAATGTCTGCTGAGGAGAGCTGTAAACTGTGAGTGGAGCCAGTTGAAAACCAGAAAGACCATAGGAGTGGGGCTGCCTAAACTCTTTGGAACTCACATCTTATCACTGTGAACCCCAGATGCCTGACATAAAACTACAGGACTTAATATTTTCCCTTATGGATTTTGGTCTTGCTTTGGTCCAGTTCTTTTCTGTCTCTCCATTTCTCCCTTTTGCAAAGTGAATGTTTACTCTGTGTCACTGGACCTTGGGATTATGTAACTTGTTCTTATTTTTACAGAGATTTACATTAAGAACTTATCTTGAGTCTCAGTAGAGACTTTAATTTGGATATTTAAAACATGAGGAACCATGGAGACTTGAAGATATTATTGTGTTTTCAGTTGTACATAAGACAATTATATTATGCTAGGTGGAATTATTAGGTTATTATTGTGTTTATTTGGAGATAAAGTATGGTCTAAGGGGATGTGTCTCATTCCCAACTTGACAAGAGATGGATTGTGACCATTATAGTGATAGATCATTTTACTGGATTAAGAAATTCCCAGCGGATTAGTAAAGCACACTTCTGTGTATGCCTGGGTAGGCCATGTAGGCATGCCCCTATACTATGTTATATGTCTGGTCACTTGCCCTTTCTCTCTGGAGCTGTTCCCCTGCTCTGCTTTCTGACCACCATTAACTGAGCAGCTTTACTTTTCCATGCTCTTCCACCCTGATCTTTCAGCCTTGGAGCCAGCTGATCATTGATTGAATCTTCTGAAACCATGAGCCAAATTCAAGCTCTCTTCCTTTAACTTGTGAGTATTGAGTATTGTGTTCCAGTGATAGGAAAGTGACTAATACAAGTGGTTAAAAATGCAGAGGCTGGTTGTCACTTTACAAATTTAGAATCCTTGCTTCACTATTTATACCTCTAGAGTTTGGAAAATTACTTAATATCTTTGTCTTAGTTCTCCATTGTATGTACAATGGCTTAACTACAATCATCACTTAGAATCTGTGTGATTGGTTCCAAGAACACTTCTGATATCAAAATCCATGTTTTCTCTCAAGTATTTTATATAAAATGATCTCATATTTGTGTACAGCTACTTACCTCCTCTCATATACTTTGAGTATCTTGTGTAGTGGTGGTAAATGTACTCTATGCATGCTCCAATGGGCTGTTTGTATCATTGAAAGCTCTAAAAGGTTTGCCATTATTGATCTAGTGTACTTATGATACCTAATACAATGCAAATGCAATGTAAGTAGCTTTTATACTATGTTGTTTCCGGACTAATTACCAGGAAAAAATTTCTGTACATTTTTAATTGGGATGCAGGTTTTTAGGTGAATGTTTTAGATCCACAATTGGTTTAGTCAATAGATGTAGAACACTATGGATGTGGAGGACCAATTATACTCACATAGTGGTTCTGAAGATTAAATTAGGTAATCATAAAGCACTTGGTGCATAGTAAATACTCTATAAATAATTATTATTTATATTTTACAGATGAGAATTTTGAAAATTAGAGAGATTATGGGATTTTTGCCCCTATTCTCTAGTCTAGAGATGCAGCAAGAATTGGAATGCAGGTCTGTCTGGCTCAAAATTTCACCTCCTATCCCTATACTCTACAGTCAACAAGCATTAAATGTATTCACTGAGTGTGTTTTAAAGCTAGTCTTTTAAAAATGTGAATGGTCTCCCATTAATTCATCTGTTATGCATTATAATAGCAATCAATTTCCCCAAAGAACTTTTCACACCTCTCTGCATTTTACAAATCTTTTTACTGCCTACAATAGTTTTTGCTTGCTTTCCTTGCTTGGCAAAGACTGTCTTTAACAATGTAATCTGAAGTATCACAGCCTCCAGAAAAGGTTCCAAATGGACCAGGGAGTCTGTTTCTCTACAACTGTAGCCTCCAGTGTTTTATCCAAGAATTGTACTACAGTTAATTATAATTTTAACTTGTCTTTATGCACCAGTTTAGAGCTCTTTAAGGACAATGATCATGTCTCAGTCATCTCTTTATGGTTAGTACTTATCAGAATGTATCATGCATAATAAGTGATCAATACATTCATTTATTTAATGAATGAGTGAATAATTGTTCAGAAGAATTATGCAATTTGAGATAAAATACCTTTTCTTTATGTGAGATTATCAAGCAAATTAGTATTTGAAAGATTTGGTAAAAGTTAAGACCCATGGTAAAGAGAACTTCAAATATATCCATCCACATATATTCATATCCCACCCCCCATGACAATCTTCTAAAAATAGATCATAGTAATTTAGTTTCAAACAACTCATTTCAGCATCTGACATGTTCATTAACCCCAGGTAGGGAAATTATTGTGTTTGATTAATTTTTCACCAGGGAAGACATTTGTCATCTGTGCAAGTATTAATAATTGCTACAAAGATAGAAATGACACACTATGTCTGCTGAATGAACTATGTCTGTTGAATGAAGAACATAGTTGAATTTTAAAATGTATCAGTTGAGCTCTTTAAGAACCTGCTTTATAACGAAAATAGAAAATAATATAAATTTCTTAGGAAATGGAGATATGCCTCCCATATTTAATTTTTATTTTATTTTATTTTCTTCTGTATCACATTTGTTAGAACTAGAAAGTCTGTGAATTCTGATGTTTCCCAGGGCTTGCCTTTGGTCTTCTATTCTCACTTTGTACCTATTTTCCTACTCTTCTGGGTCACATATCATCTATATGCTAATGGATATCCTCTCTATCTCCAACCAGGCTTTTCTGAGCTCCAGACCCTTATATGCGGCTTCTGACTGTCTAGATAGTTACACTGGAAATAATCCCAGACACCTCAAATTCAACAGGTCCTAAATTTAGCTCATTATCTTTGTGTATCTCCTGACCAAATTATCCTGCAGTGAATGTTGAAAGAATATTTTTTCTTCTCTCAGAATTTTACATAAAGCTCCAAAATTGAGTCTGTGTGCAGGTAGTACACCCACATTCTAAAGAAGGATAACTAGACACACTTTTCTAGGACTTGTAAATGGTGACTAGCTTTTCCATAATCATGTAAATCCATTCTGTATAAAGATGAGACTAGAAATTAAAAGCAGAGTTATTGAAATGGTAAGGCATAGCCTGTGAAAGCATCCTAGACAGTGAGGTGTGTCTCAGAAGACCTTTGAGAGTAAAAGAGTAAATACTTGAGCAAAGAGAAAACTGGTTTCTCACTTTTTGAACTGAAGCTTGCTGAACTCCAAAAACCTTTTAGTCTTTCTCAGGTTGTAATCAGTCAGAACATGGTTGGAATTCTTTGGAGAGTTTGAGACATATACAAGGTTTTAAAGATTTATAGGAAAATAGATATAGATGATTATTGCTTTCTTTGTCATTATGAACTTGAATGACTTGCTAGAGTTCTTCCTGAAAGTTGTCAAGAACAAAGAGAGGATCATCCCTAACTTATACTTGTTTTGTGGGGAAAGAAATCATGAAATTTCTCATAAGCCGAATGTATCCAACAATGATAAAAGACAGTTTAGCTTCAGCTTAAGCTTTTGTTCCCAAGAGGTTAGCTTTTGAGGTGAGAATATCCAGAAGTAAGAATCTATTCGAGTATGGTACTGGGGGACAGGAATTCACAGATATTGTACACATTTAGCCAGATAGCCATTACTCTTGTCAAGGAACTATGCAGTACTGAATTTTCTGGAGGGTCTTGCAGGTGAAGTCCACATTTTGGCTACACAAAACGTTTGGTATATGAGTACCTCCCAAGGACAGCATTGAAAACCTGATTATAATAACACCATTACTATAACACCACTGGAATTTGAGATAGATTAAATGTGGTAAATATCAAATGGGAAAGATAAGGAGCAATTGCTTTTTGTCTTGAGTAGCTGGATAGAAGGTGGTACCATCATTAACATGAAGAAAGAAACTTCATAAAGAATCTGTTTTGATGTAAGTTTGAAATACTTTTTGTATATCCAATTACAGTTCTTTATTAAGCATTCTGATGCTCAGTCAGAAAGGCTAGGTTTGGAAATAAACTGAAAGTCATCTATTCAGAAATTTTGCTTAAACTATGAGACTAGATAAAATCAACTGAGGGAATATGGAACAAGTGATGGGAATGTGTGTATCCACACACGTGTGGAGTAAGGGACTCAAGTCTTGGTTTCTTTTCTCATAAAATGGTGAATGAGTAGAAAGTGTATTTTTCTTTAAAAGGTATTTTGAATTTAAATGATTCAACATAACTGAAACTGCTTTATAATCTAAAAAGAGCTGTTCAGTGCTTTTTATTTTTTATTTTGTTGGTACCAAGGATCAAGCTCAGGACCTTGTGCTTTCAAGGCAGGCAGAAACTACTGAGCTAAATCCCCAGCCCGTATTTATGCTTTTAAATTCAGAGTTTGGTTGGTCCTATGATGGGGGAGTTACAGATGAAAAGAGAGAACTAGTTAGAGGTCAGTTAATAATGCTGAAAGCTGTCAAAGGTGCTTTGAGAATTAAACACTTTTAAAAGATAATTAATGTAAATTAACATAGTCCTTTTAGAATATTGAGAAAATTCACTGAGACAGTGAAGAAACCACTATCCAAGTATAACCCAGTTACACGTTGACTCATCTCCTCCCAATATTTTTCTATGTATTTTTCTTCTTAAAAAAGGTTCATACTGCATAAAGCTGTTGTGAATTTTAGAAATCACTTGGCAATTTGCTTCTTGCTCACCTTTGTGCACAGACATTGACATGCTGGCTTTTAAAAACATATTATAATAAAATTCCAAAACAGTCTCTTCTTTCAGAAATATACTTAGGATTTTAAATTAAATTTGCCAACATTTTTTGGTAATTATCATCATCAATAATTATAATGAATATAGAAAATTATAAACAACATTGAGAGAATTATTAGTTTTGCAGTATTAATTTGAGTTCTGGTATTTTATATGTTTTATGTTTGTGAGTTCATTTAATTCTTTTGGCAATCCCATGAAATTGTTTTATAGATTAAAAAAAAATCCCTCAGACTTGAAGCTGTTTCTTTTCTAAAGTCATATGCTAGCTAATAGTGGAATTTGAATTAAAAAACAGGGATCTCTAATTCCAGAACCTATGTGGTTTTCCACTATTATAAAATACTTATAGAATGATTTTAAAAAGAGATGCTTATTCCAGACCAAAAGATTAGAAATGGCTATAGGATTGGGAGAAAAATTATCATGATGAAAAGACAATTCGTAGCTTTGTCTAAGCGACTGGTACTAGCCTTTCCTATACACAACTTCTACTGCCATCTACACCACAAAGATATCATGCACATGAACATTTATCAGGCTCCCTTGGGAATCATTAACACAGCTTGGATGACTAAGCATTTCTTATCTGCGTGTGACTCCTGACTTCAGCACTGAAGTTTTAATGTTATGAGAAAGTCATCATTGCTGGACAAATTGGGATAGTCGGTCACTCTAGGCACAACAAGAGATACATGAGGAGGAGATGTATCAGGATAGAGTGGAAAGGAAAATTAGGACCTCATAGAAGCTGGAGAAATGAGCTTACAATGCAGAGAAAAGAATGAAGCATCTGGAAAGCTGACCCTGGCTCCCAGGGAAGGAGATTTGTCTCCACTGACACAGTCAGCTTGGAGAAGATAGGCAAGCCCAGGGAGAAACAAAGGACCATGTTGGCGGCACTAGCCCTGAGAAAATCCCATGACTACTGGAAACTGCAAAAATAGTGTGAAATTTCACTGTGAAAATGACTCCTTATGCAAGACATTCTGGAGTTGGAGAAGAAATCCATTACATTGCTCATCATATTGGATATAATCAGGAGTTACTTTAGGAAGGGATTAATTGTTTAAGACTAGGCAACAGAACAACTATACTTCAGAGATTCTGGTGTCACTCTACAACAGTAACTGGGTGAGATGGCCAAAAGACATTTGAAGACAGGGTATTGGCTAAACATAGGTCCTCCCCGCACCAAGAAATTTAAACCCAGGCTAGGAACAATGCAGGGATTCCCCCGCCCCTCTATGGTGAGACGCTAGGCCAGTCATGTGAGGCTTTCAGAGGTGGCTGAGCTTGAAAGTACTAACAGTAAATCTAGCTGTCTGAATGAACACTCACCCCACTGCTTATATCCACCACAGAACTCAATGATATGTTTGCTTTTCCTACCTACCATCCAAATATATTCTGATAACATGTTGACTCATCTCTTCCCATTATTTTTTCTGTGTACTTTTCTTCTTAGAGGAAGGCTCTAGAGGAGCCTCTTAAGAGCCTCTGGAGAGCCTCTTAAGGAGCCTCTGGATTGTGTGTGTGAGGGTACCTCACAAATCCACAGGCTGAAAAGGTAGACAGAGAAAGCCATGAATTAGGGCACAGAGAGAAATTCAGAAACTAGGAGCTTCTAGAGTGACTATAGCTCTAGGGCAGAAAATACCAATCAACAACACCCAGAAGGAAAGATGGAGCAGGATCCAGCATTCAGAAACAAATACATGAATGTGGAAACAAAATAGATGTTAGCAATTATTCATTATCCCTCCACCGTATTTGGTAGATTCCAATATTGTAGAATCTGGAAAGAAACCATTCATTCAGAAACACAAATGATGTTCTTTTGGACTCATTTCTTTCTCTTCCTTCATTGACTTTTTTGGGACTCAGGTGTTTTTTCTTTCTTTTCTTTTTAAAATTTGTGTTCTTTATTATGCTCTGTTATTTCATTTTTCTCTGTTTTATGTGTTATTTTAATTTTATTCTTTAATAGGGTACTTTGTCTCACTTTTTTCTGCTCATCTTTTTATTTTGCAGATTTTTTTCATTCTCTTATTCCACACAAACTCCATCTTTGCTAACATTACTATTAAGCTTTACTACTCTTTAGAAATTTAGTTAACTCTATGTTATTATCAATGAATTCTTTTCTATTGTTCATGGTGATATAGTTGCATTAAGTATATATTTACTGTATGTCAGTATTTGGTTTGTCTTTGAGTCTAAATTATAATTACAGATCTCCTTTCTATGGGTAAGGGTCATATAGTTGTTGATTGTTTTATACCTTTGGTATGTCAAAATTCCGTCTTTGACTATTATTTTTTCTGATTTTGTTGTTATTTCCAGGTGGAATAGCTTTGCTATTAATTGGTTCTTACCATATGTCAGTGTCTGGTTTGTCTTTGTGTCATCAGTAATACTTTGGTTCATTTTCAGAGAATTGGGTGCTGGGTCAATTGCACATGACCCTCCCCTCCCAAATTTACAGAGGTGGCTGGATTTGGGGACAGAGACGATGGCCTATAGTTAACCATGCCCAGAGAGCACCACTGAAAAGCAGACACTAACTAAAGAGATCTCCATACTAGCAACAAACTCCACACACACACACACACACACACACACACACACACACATTCTAGAAACATGAGATGTTGAGTGTACCTGTAGGGTGGAATTCAAAAGACACACAACTGTTTTATATGAAATGATAAAAGAGGAGTCAAAAACACAGCAGTAAGGTGCTTGGCAAGCTCAAAGATGATATAACTAAACAGGCAATAGACATAATAAACAAAAGGACCAGTAAGCTTAGAGAAGACACTAATAAGGAGCTAGCTGAGCAAAACAAAACAGAACAATACAAATATGAACGACCACTCTAGTGAAGAATTTGAATCCATGAAAAAAGTACCAAACAGAAATCTAGGATATAAAAAATTCTATAGAAATTATGGGTCACAGAAATGACCAATGTGAGGATAGAGTGTCAGAACTAAAAGACAGAGTTGATGCAGGGAACTATATTCTCAGAGATACCTTAAAAACAAGAGAGCATAGAAAATAGATCCAAAAGCTTTTAGATGATATAAAGACTAAGATTAATTAGGATCAGTGAAACATTTGAAGTCAGTCCAAAAGGCATAAAAAAACTTTTCACAGAAATAATACCAGAAAGCTTTGTAAATATAGGGAAGGAATTTAATGAGATAAGTGAGGAATATAGAACCACAAACAGTCATGATTAGAAAAAGAATTTTCCTATGACACATTATAGTCAAAATCCAACACAAGGACAGAATCTTAAAAGCTGATAGAGAAAAGCAATAAATCATTTATATAAACAAACCCGGTAGAGTTTCCAGCAGATTTCTTAAAACAATCCTTAAAGGCCAAGAAAGCTTGAAGTATTTCAATCCCTCAAAGAAAACAACTTTCTGAAAAAAATACGGTAGTGAGAAGGCAATGAGCTGCCTGATCCCCCAGGAAACTTATGCCTCAGAGGAGGTGACCAGGGGACTGGAGACCTTGAAACTAGCCAGAGCCACATTCACCCCCAGACAAATCCATTCCTGTGGATTTTGCACCCTGGGTATGGCTGCTGGCCAACTCTGAGCCCATACTGCATTTTGTTTACCTTTGGCATGGGATAAATGTGTGTACTGACTGACCAACCTGATTGTGGATGTGGCTGTCACCCAGAGAAAGAAGATAGGTCAATGAGTCAGCAGCTTCAGGGAGAAACAACTGATTGGACCAGCACCACTAGCCATAAGGAAAGCCCATGTCTATTGTAAACTACAAAAACTTGTGGAATTTTATTCCAAAAGTGACTCCTTCTGCATATCAGGCTAGGGTTGGAGAAGAAATCCAGTTCAGTGCCCACCAAATGAGAGAATTTAATCAGGAGCCATTTTGGGAAAGGTTTGTATAAGACTGAGCCAGAACAACTGCACTTTACTTTTATTAACAACAGAACAACTTCACTTCAGGCTTTCCAGTGTCACCCTACCACACTAGTTAAGAGTCAGTCACACTGACAGTTGACAGAGGATGCATACTATACTACACGTAGACCCTCCCTCCCAAGAAGTTTAATATCCCATGAGGAACATGGACATCCAGACCTCTGTGATGAGAAGCCAGGCCCAGAATGTGTGGCTTTCATAGGCGGCATTAAGTTCAGTGGTTGGCTTGAACTCCCTCCCCACTACATATATCTGATTGCTTTTCTCATCTACCAACATGAGAAAAGACACACCTCAGCTTGGATGTTTGCCACAGCATGGAGTTTATCCACAGAGCATCCTCTGAAGCAAGTGGGCGTCTAACAAATCCACATGCCATAAAGCTAGACAGAGAAAACCCAAACTTCCTGGATTCCAAGAATGCAAATCTTGGAAAAAACCTGTTCATTCAAAAATACAGAAGAGTTATTTTTGAATTCATTGTTTTTCTTCATTGTTTTTTTTGGGTTTGAGTTTTATTTCCTTTTAGTTTTTTTAGATTATTTTTTCTTTTCCTTATTTTTTCTTTATTTTGCTGGGTTTTATTATTTTTTATTTTTTCTTATTTGTTCTCTTCTTCTGCTCTTATCTACTCATGTTCCTTTTACTCCTTAATCACACTTTTCTCTCCTATTGCTTAATTTTTCAAATTTTACCTTTTTCACTTTCCCATTTCTTTTCTCTCTATCTTTACTAATATAACAATTAAACTTTATTAATTTTCAATTATTGTTGTTGAATTTTCTATTGTTAGTGGATGCATAGTTGATGCATTTAATAAATATTTAGTGTATGTCAATTTTTTATTTTCCTGTGTTTATAGTATAATTTGAGATCATTTTCTATAGTTGAGTGATGCTTCTTTCAGTATTCAAATATCTAGTTTTTTTTTAATGCTATTATTGTTGCTGATTATTTGCTATTGCTGGGGTGTCACATTCGTTGCGATAAATTGATTTTCTTTGTATGCTAATGTCTGGATACCCTTTGTGTCATTAGCAACACTGCAGTCTTTTCTTGGAAAACTAGTTCCTTGGACAATTACACTGCATTCTCCTCTCCCAAGTTAGCAGAGGTGGTTGGATCTTGGGAAAGAGGCAAAACCTATGATTAGCCACACTCAGAGTGCATCACTGAAAAGCAGACACTAACAAAAGAGATCTCCTCACTAGCAAAAAATTTGTTCCACTATAATCAACCCATAAACCTCAACACACACACACACACACACACACACACACACACACACACACTTAGAAACATGAAAAACTAAGGCAATAAGATGCCTCCAAAATAATCCCAACTTCCCCAAAGTGGTAAGTGGGGCACCAAGGGGGAGGAAATCAAAAGACACATAGCTGAATTATTCAGAATGATTTGAAGGCAAAAAAACCCCCAGATCAATAATGTACTCACCAAGCTCATAGAAGGTATAACTAAACAGATAATGGATTTAAAACTATCAGCGAGTTTACAGAGGACAATGCTATCCGAGCTGGACAAAATGATAAAAAAGTTTAATGACCTGAAACCACAGAAATTATGCAAACACATGAAAATTAAACAATACACTAGAGTAATCAATGTGTTACATCGCAAATTAAGGAAGCAATTAGTTCCTAGAATCAAATATTAATGCCATTAGAACATACTAGAACCTGTGGAACACAATGACGGCAGTCCCAAGAAGAAAGTTTATATATATGAATAGCCACATCAGAAAAACAGCAAGTCCAAATAATTAGCCTTATGCACTTCCATGTCCTAGAAAAACAAGAACAATCAAAATTCAAAACTAGCTTAAGGAAAGAAATTAATATCAAACCAGAAATTAATGTAATTGAGACTAAAATAAATATAAAGAATCACTGAATCAAAGAGCTGGTTCCTTGAAAGGATAAACAAAATAAACAATTAGCCAATCATACAAAAAAAGGAAAGAAAGACCCAAATCAATGCAATTATAAATGAAAAAAGTAAAACCACAGTGGATACCACTGAAATCCAGATGATTATTAGTGACTACTTTGAAAACCAGTACTCCAGTAAATTGGAGAATTCAGAACAAAATGAGTAGATTCCTAGATACATAGGAATTAGCAAAACTGAGCCAAGAAAATATAAATACCTAGAGTAATGCAATAACAGGCAATAAAATTGAATCAGTAAAAAAATCCCAACAAACTACCAACTAAGAAAAAAACCAGGACTAAATGGATTCATCATTAAATTCTACAAGATCTTCAGGGAACGTCTAACACCAGTATTCCTCAACCTCTTTAATGAACTGAAAGGACATGATTACTCCCAAAGTTATTCATAGAACTTAGCATTATCCTCATTCCAAAATCAGACAAGGCCATAAACAGAAAAAGCAAAACAAAACAAAACAAGACAACTATAGACCATTTTTCATGCCTTGGCCTTCTGACTCCAGTGCACTTCCTTTTATTTTTTAGTAAAATTCAATTCAATTACTACTAAAATTACAGAACTCTTTAGTCTAATCCATTTTCCCTGGTTTTGGATATGTTTTGAGTATGTCCTTAGAAGGTACTTGTAGTGAAGGGTGGGTCTCCAGGTTGGTGATGTGACCTTTAAGAGGTAAGGTGTACTGGAAGGCAGTTATACTTGGACAGCATTTTTTCAGAAGGGATTAATGAGCTGTTATAAAGCAAGTGCATCTCATATACATGGCTCTTTCTGCATGTGGCTGGTTTTCTTCCTCTTGCTTCTGTGCTATGTATTGATTCTGCAAAGGAAGCCCTCATCAGAGGCTTAACAAGTGGGCCTTCCCTATCTTGAACTTTTATCCTCCCCAAATGTGAGCTAAATTAAACTTTTTTTCTTTATAAAGTATCTAAAGTAATGGGCTAAGACAACAACCCATTCTAGTGCAATTCATGTGGACTAAAGGTGATTTTTACCCACAAGTACAGTAGACACTAATGGAACAGTACAGAATTATACTCACGTCTTCCCTCTCACTGGGATACTTGCTTCACTTTGTTTCTTGTCCAAATTCCACATTGCTGTAGGTCCATGTCCATTTTTTAGGCTTACTTCTTTCCACAATCCTCTGCTCTTATTGACCCACTCTACTACAGTCAGTACTCTCACTATGCCAAAGGTTAGGATCATCCTCTGCTGGAACACTTTTACTGACAGTGAGTCAGCATAGTGATTATAGTCCACTAACAAAATATCCAATTTTTGCCTGAGCCCTCAGCCCTTAATATATAAGTGCACATATGTTGCTCAGTGATGCCTAGTTGAAATGAATTCCAAATTAGTAAAATGAAGCCTTGACTTCAAAGAAGATTTCTTTTGATGAAGAGATTCAGACACAGTATAAATATATAGTTTAATGAGAGTGTTGATGCACCTAGAAGATATGGGGAACTTGAACAAGAAACAAAGGGAAGCCAGTGTTGTAGTCAGAAGGAAGACAGTTGAGTATAGTTTTGTACGATTAAGATGTAAGTACAGAGATGATTTTGCCCCAGTAAGCAAGTCTTCCACTGTGTGCCACGTCCTATTTTTTCTTATAATACTCTAAAGAAGTTACTAACTTTTTATAGAGCAGTACACTGAGGCTTGGTGAGGTCACTGCCTATTGACTCTATCACCATGTGGCAAATTCCTTGTGTTTTATAAACCTGTTTCCCCATCTGTTAAATGGGGTTATAATGCTTGCCTCATAGAGTAGTAGAGTATTTTAAGAGGATATATTTACAGAACCTGACACATAGGAATCATTTAATAAAAGTTGATTATTCTGAATCTAATATTTTTTTTCCTGATATATATGCTACTCTTCAGAATCACATTAGGAAAACAGAGCCCTTTCAAAGCCCCTCTCCAATCCTTCTCTTAGGCTGGGTCTTCTGATATATACTGCTTGATCTGGTTCTCCCAGGTGTAAAGTCTGGGTCTGAGTCCAAATTTCAAAAGAAAGTTTACCTTCAATACAATACATGCAGACACTGAGAAAACAGGATCCTGAGAAGATGTCCTCAGTGACTTACCATGAAGGAATAGTCTCAGTATGAAGTTACTAGATATCAGCTAAGAAAGAGCATCTGCAAGAGGATTCATAAAGAGGCAAGAGGGGAAGGAGACAGTCTGACAGGTATAGAAGTGCATCCTATCTCCTTTGACAACTTGGGGCCAGCACTAACTCTTTTCCCACAGTCATTTTATGTGGCATCTTTGCCCATTAAGCAAAAGCTGCCATTTCTCACATTTTGTAATTTGGTTCTTGTTCTCAGTCATCCTCATGTGGATATGCATCCTGGGCAACATCTCTACAACATTTCTTGCTGCACTTGTAATCCATTATTACATCCCAGAGTCATCAGGTTTTTGTTATAAGTTGAAAGCAAATTAGGTATGTTGATTTGAGGTCAATCAAATGAAGTTCATTCTCAAGAATTGAGTTAAAACACTTTGCCAGGAACTGGTTATTCTCTTTAGGAAACTACCAGGTATCAACAAAGCTTCCTTTGTTTAGTTGGGAATTATTCTTCCTAGGAAAGTATTTCCCATTTGGCCTGCAATCAGGACCATAGCTCAACAAATCTTGTTACCCAACTGTCAGAATGAAATACGAATGGTGGGACACATCAATCCTGATGCTGCCTCCTTATTTTTATAACCAAGGTCACTGTGCTCTGAGTTTATATTTTCTATGCAAATTGAAGTAAAACCATAAAAGGAATTCTTGGCATTAGTTGCTATGTTGATAGTATCTTATTTTTCAACAATTTGAGATGGTGAAAGGTAATATTTGAGAAATTCAAGGTGATAGAAGAGACATTTTTTTGCCTGACAATACTTGTCTACTTTAGGAAACACTTCTACAAATCTGAGTGCATGATCACTCAGTTGTTTTCTGAGCACCTAGTTTATTGGACTAATGGTTTCAGAATGTTTAGAGGCATGTGGAAATGTCTGTGTCGTGATTTATCAGAACATCCATTCAAGGCAGGGTTTAAGGACCAGGTCTCTCTCTCTCTCTCTCTCTCTCTCTCTCTCTCTCTCTCTCTCTCTCTCTCTCTCTCTCTCTCTTCTCCTCCTCCTCTCCCCCCCTCCAAAAGGAAGCCATAGTAAGTGAAGATGAAATTCAAATGAATCAATAGAAAAATCTTGGTTTTCTGAGATAGTGATATAAAACAAGTTCTCTGATTCTCTAAGATCTTAACTTTGAGAAGTTCTTTGTGGTTGGCTCATAATGTTTGTTCTCATGTTTTTCGTAGAGAAACAAAAATAAGGGATTAAATTGTTCTGTATGCTTAATGATTTAAGAAGTATTTCCAAAAGAAAATTAAAAACATATATCCAAGGAGACCTATTCTTAAATGACCCTATTTCTTCTTCATATTGAGAAATCTTCCCTGAGAAAACATTGGCTTTTTGTTGAAGGAAGTGCTCAGGAGGACTGTCTCTCAACTTGAACTTTGTAGCCAGTATTGGGAAGAGAAATAATTTACAAATTGGTACTTCCTTCATTTTGAAAAAAAAACCCAAAAGCCAAAAACAGGACATACCCATTGTCCTTTTGGTTTCTGAGGAAGTGAACTTTTTAGTAAAGAATTAGATGAAAATGAGAACACTGTACAAAGAACTGTAGAAAGTGTGTCCAAGTGAAAGGAACAGAAAATCCAATGGTCTTAAAGATGAAAAACTTGAGGTTTGAAAATAGCAAGAAGGTTACTATGCTGGAGTGAAGTGAATGAGTCAGATGGAAAGTGAAATTAGAAAGCTGTGTTTGGGACAGGTTTCATAGTACCTTGCAAGCCATGCTGAAGAATTTGGATTTTAGTTTGTGTTTGATGGGAAGCCAATGGTCAAAACAGTGACTTAATTTTATAAATATTTTATTTATGGGGTAAGAGCTGCTCACATGGAATCAGGCAGAGCAGTTAGCTTCCCATAGTAATTCAGCTGAGAAATAATGGTAGCTTTGAGCAGAGTTGTCTAACTAATGGATATGGAAAAATGGAGGGCAAAATCAGAAGAACTTGCTGATGGATTAAATGCAATGTGTGAGGGAAAGAGAGCGGTCAAGAATGACATTTTGTTTTTGCCTCAATAAATGGTAGCTCCATTCACTAATATTTGCAACAGTAGAGGAAGAGTAGAATTAGGAGGTGGGGATCATGAATCTGGGACATCTATTAGACATGTAAGACAGGGAATTTCAAGTTACTAGTTGAATTGAATGCTTGAAGCTCAAAGGAAAAGTTAGGGTTAGACATATGTACTAGGGAATTGGTATTTAAATTCAGCATGAGTTGGTATTTAAATTCAGCAGAGCAGATCAAATTACCTAGGGAGCAAGTATAGAGAAGAGGAAGGAGATGAGGTAAGAGTCTTAGGGCTTCTTCAGCATTCTAGAAGTCAGGACGAGAAGGAGCAACCAAGAAAGGATGACCATCAAGTTCTGAGGAAAGCTGGAGAGTATAATGCTATGAAACCAAGTGAGAAGAACTTTCATGGAAGTTAGGCATAATCGATTGTGTCAAACGCCGGTTAAAAATTTAGTAAGATGAGAACTTATTGTTCATCATTGGATCTCTTTTCCATCCATCCTTTCCCAGGATGCAACCTTGTGTGCACTGTGGCCCACCAATGGCAAAGAGAGAATAATAGTTTTGTATTTATTAATTAATTTCATAGTAATTACCCATTCATTGCCTTTTGGCTTCTCTTGAGACCATTTTCAGTTTAGAAATAGGCTATGTTTAACAAGTTCATAAAAATGAGATTTTTCATAGTGCAGAGGAACCCACAAAAGCCTGTATGATTAAATACCCTATCATGCTAGAGCACATAGTGCCATCCCCTCATTTAGTTGATGAAGAACCTGAGACTCTGACAAGGAAAGTGAATTTCTCAAAGCACATAGCATTGTAATTGCAGAGATGCAATTAGAACAATTCCAAATAAGACTGGAATACCAGAATTCAGAGTTCGGAGTCCAAAGTGGTTTTGACACAATCTTGTGCCTCTTCTTCCTTTAAAAAGATTAATTCCACTGCATATTAAAAACTGTTATATTTAGTAAAATGTCTTATAAGGGGATAATACTTAAATTAACTTGAGTGTAAACTGTAAAATGGGAGACAGTTGCTTAGATAAGAGCATAAAGAAGTAGTTTAGAAGAAAATCACAAAAATATTGATGACAGAGTCAGTGTTACAAAGAGAAAAGACCCGCCTGATCTGGATTTGAATTCTCATTCTATCTACTACTGCTACATGTCTGCTAATAAATTTCTTAACTTCCCTGAGCCTTATTTGTAAAATAAGGACAATATTATGGGTCCTATTGATAAATTGAGAGGATTGGCAATAGCATATCTAAAATGCCCAGCTTTTCTTGATGTATGGCAGACATTCAATATGGTAGCTCTTTATTGTTATTGTGTAATTTTCCATTTTAGATCAAGACACTGTATCCAGAGGCTGATTTCTCCTGCCCTCTGGCCATTGCTGTTAGACCTGTGGCTTCCAGAACTCTGGCTGCTATGCCCCTGACAGGCTGGAAGGAAGATCTTTAAAAGTGCTAGGAGTCAGATACTCTGTGCCCCAGGGTCCCTGGGCAGGCCAAGCAACCATCCTTGGGGCAGCCACTGGCAAGGATATTTTTCCTTTCCCCTAAGGCTGATTATATTGTTTCCTTTCCATAAGGAAAATGCTTGAAACATATTACAGGTTATTGTGAACCGTAGTCACTCCACTGTTGTAGAACATTAGAATTTATTACTTCTATTTAACCTTTTTTGTGTGCAATGTCCAACTTCTCTCTCTCCCCTAGACTCCACCCTCTTCCCAGCCTCTATGTATCACTACCTTACATTCTGGTCAGCTTGTTAAAAACATCCTCGTATGAGAGAGAACATGGCGGTATTTGGCTGTGTCTGACTTATTTTATTTAACATAATGTCCTCCAGTTTCATCCATCCAAGTACAAATGTTAGAGTGTTATTGTTTTTTACAAGTGAATAATATTTTAGTGCATATGTGTATATATATATAATGTTTTCTTTATTCATTCATGTGTCGATGGACATCTAGTTGATTTTATATCTTAGCCATTGTGAATAGCACAGCATTAGATATGAATGTGCACCTATCCTGATTCAATCATTGCATACTGTATACATGTATCAAGTTGTCAAACTGTACTCCATAAATTTGTTTAATTAAAGCAATACTTTAAAAATCCTTCAATTAAAACAGGCAAAGAGTTTTAAGAAAAAGAATACTTTATTCAAAATAACAAAATTTGGTGAGATGTTTTCAGCCCACCAGGTAATATGTTAGTACTTAGACTCTGAGAGTTTTATTTAGAAGAAAAGATTGGCATGGAATAACTGTTTCTCAGTTGAGTGAACTGACCACTTGTACAGATGCAAGCAGTGTGCTATGGAGATAAATATTGGGGAAAGTAAGAAGATTCCTGAAACTGGTGCCATTTAAGCCAGATGTAGTGTCTCAATGGATAAATAATTACAAGAATTATATTTTGTACAAAGGTATACAGGTAACAAGTGCAAGGAATAGTTAGCAAAGGAGTTAGGCGTTAAAAAATGTAGAAGAGTCAAGCCTCTTATTGAAGAAACACAAATATTCTGCTCAGGAATTTGGACATGATTCACGATGCCTTAAGATGATGCATAATGGCCCAGGATGTTAGAGATGGAAGGCGCACTAAAAGCTATCTGGTGTAAACACTTCATTTTACTGATAAGAATATTGAGACTTGGTTAGAAGAAATAACTTGTCCAGAATCACATAGGTAAAATTAGTGGCAGAAATTAATACCAAAATTTACTGGCTTATAGGCAAATATTTTTATACACATAACTCATGACTATGGATAAGAGGAAAAAAATATAGACAGTCTTAAAAGGCAACATAAAATCTGACATCTTTTTTCACTACAGGTCAACTGGGCATTTGAGGAAAGATAAAACAATGGGACCAAAGTTATCACTAACTTAAATAACTGGCATATAAGTTTCTATAACTAAGCTTTAGAATGATCAGCTTAATTATTATATAATA
The DNA here is from genome assembly GCF_053883595.1 of Heterocephalus glaber. Classification (NCBI taxonomy): domain Eukaryota; kingdom Metazoa; phylum Chordata; class Mammalia; order Rodentia; family Bathyergidae; genus Heterocephalus; species Heterocephalus glaber. Next base: position 3,561,009 of record NW_028258301.1, read on the forward strand.
TTATATCCATTTTTTTCTCATGTATTTTTGCACTCCCTATATTTTGTCATTTTCCACACTGAGTGGAAAACCTAGAATTTATGGAAGAGGTAATAACTTATGGATTCTATCATTAAGAGCATCCTCTGAAGCCTGAAAAGACTACCACCATGAAAAGGCAGAAGCAGAAGTCGCCTGTGTTCTAAGTTGACTTGCTTTAGATAATTGTCCTAAGTCATTGTCTACCTCACTTGCTTATTCATTATGAAATTTTGGTATTTGTGATACATTCAGTTGTCCTCAACCAAAACAAACAAGCAAATAAAAACAACTGCTTCAATATTTCAGTAAATTTGACTCAACAAACATTTTATTCATTTATTCAATAAATATTCATCAAAGGACTGCTGTACACCAAGCACTGTGACATGTACTGGGACATATCTCCTGGTATCTGGGATGTACAATAGTTACTGATTTAGCAAATGCCTGTTTCTCCATACCTATACATAAGGCCCAACTGAAGTAATTTACTTTCACCTGTCAAGGCTGTCCTACCTCAGGGGTATATCAAGTTAGTTCACAGGAATTTTGATTGCCTTTCTCTACTAGAAGGCATCACACTGGCTCATTACATTGAAAACATTATGATTATTGGATGAAATGACCAAAAGATAGTAATCACTCTGAACTTGTTGTAAAGCATTTAGGTCCAATTCATATAATTCATAATAATTTTCCAGTCTCAAAGTCTTTAACTTAATCACATCTGCAAATTCTTTGCCATGTAAAGTAACATGTACAGATTCCAGGAATTAGGACTTAGTTATGTTTGAGAATCCATTTTTTTTAGTTTATTCTAGCGCCCTCAAATTTTTGATAGAAGTATGAGAAGGAGGGTAGTTTAAGTTGTGGTTTCACTTTTTGATTCAAGGAATAAATAAAAAAAGCCATTCTCATTAAAATATTTTTTCTATAAACAGGAAAAGTAAACAGGATAATGGAATTTTTAAATGAAATAGTTCATGTTTATTTTCATTTATGTAGATAGAATTTTGTTAAAATTTTCAGCTTTTTAACACTAATGATTGCATAACGAAGAAAAGAAGAATAGCAAATATTTCATATGGACAGCATTTGGAATTTTTCTGGTTGAGGCTCCCAAAGACCTACTTGTTTGAGATGGTATAAGTCAAATATCTGAGATTAGGCCAGGCAAGCTGGGACTTGCTCTGGTTCACTTCTACTCTTCTTTTTTCTTTTTTTGTAGAGAATTTACAAAGTCGCTGATGACAGCCAGGGTTGTAAGAGTCATAAGTGAAAACTGCACCAAATAAATGTTTGAGAAGAAACATGTTACCTCCATTTAAGAAACTAAGATTAGAATTAGTTCTGGGTGAATCAAGGCAAAGGAGACTGCCACTTCCAACACTCAGGTTCTGTTACCTATTTAGGATAACTAAATGAATGAGAAGAAATCAAATCAAGAGTGCATTGAGATCATTCCTTCCAAAATACTTTAGATCTAGAAAGAGCACAAACACCTGAGTTTTAGTCCCAGCTTTGCCACTCTCTCCTATGTTTTGTCATCTATCACAGACAGGTAATGGTATGTATTTCATTATCATTTATTGGGAAGCTATTGTATAGATCAGATAGGGACCTTAGAAAGTAAGCAAAGAGAGCTGGCTGAAGAGAAGAGATGAGGTGGATTGGCTGAGATCAATAATACCTTCCCCTCTGATCTTTGTTTCTGGTCTGGAGGGATTTCTGAACCAAATGTGGAGATGAGGCAGAAGACATTCAAAGATTAAACATCAATGTGAAGGCTAAATTTCATGCAGGATCACATATCAGAATGGGATAAGTGGCATGAATGATACAGATGTCAGTGCTGTCATCAATTTCTTACTGAAACATTGTTTATCCTAGAAAAAAGGCCACAAAGGATTTCAAGGCCAAGTCAGAAAAAAATATTTCAAGATAATAGATTTTAAAGTGCTTGTTATTATCTGAAATGCTAGAGATTCAGAATATACAAGTCTGACTTCCATGCAGCTGCATACTATATTTCCTTTCTAACCTTTGCAAAATCTCCTCTTCTTTTCCACATTAGTCACTGCTACATTCCAAGTACCATCACAGGGCTGCCACATGTATTATCTCATTTTATTTTCATAATAATACTATGTGCTATATGTGTATATTTCCATATTATAGATGAAGAAATTGAGCCTTAGAGAAATTAACTTCTTAAAATTGGCAAGTTAAGTAAGTAAATACTTGATCTGTGAGCTGAGTTTAGATCTAAAACTCCCAAGCTAGCTTTACTGGATGAATGAAAGCAAAGGAAGTTAGAATAGCATATCAAATTATTTTCCATCTTTGAGTCACTGGGAATATATTCCAGTAAAAATGTTCTTCAGTCTTGCCAGTAAATGTATGCCAGATAAAATCTTTTCTGCTTTAGAGCCTTTGCCCTACCTGGAAAGCTCTTCCCCTGAATGCACTACTCTTTCTTGTGATTCAGGTATCAGCTTAAATGTTGCCTCGATGAAGTCTTTCCTGACCACCAATCTAAAGTAGCTACCCAGTCTCTCTGTTTGATATATTGCCCAATTCCAAATGTTTGTACAAAAGTTATTACTATTATATTTTCTCAAATATGTTTGCTTTTGTTTATTGTTTCTTTTCCCTCACTTAAATGTAAGCTTTATGAAAGCATACCATGACCTTGCTTGTCTTAATCTAACTTAATTTTAGGCCTACTCAAAACCTAAAATATAGGAGTACAAGGTAGAAAAATCAATATTTTTTATTGTATTAATGCATGAACAAACTCCCTTTTGTGTGGGGAAACTGCTGTCCAGAAAAGAGATTGTAAATTGTTCACAGTCAAGGAATGAAGACTGGAATAATGGAAAAATGTAAGTCTAACTTTCAAGTCCCAGTTCTGCCTATAATTTGTTCTGTGATTAAATCAGTTAAAGTTTCAGCTAAGATTGTTGATTGCCTTCTACATGGCATTTGTTACGCTGTTTTTGCATATATATTATATAACCTTCTCCAAAACTGTGTAGGAAGGTAGTCAGCATGAATAATGGTAGCCTCAAATTTCAGTGGTTTACACACTAAAGTTTTTTTCTCACCAAGCACAATGGTCTATTCTTATAATCCCAGCACTCAGGAGACTGAAGTAGGAGGATCACCGTGAGTTTGAGGCCAGCCTAGGCTACATAGTGAGTTCAAGGATAGCCTGAACTATATCACGAGACTCTGTAAAAAAAACCCCAAAAAACCCAAAAACCCACCACCACAACAAAAAAAACCACAACAACAAAAAAAACCAAAAAACACATAAAGATTGTTTTCACAAATATCGCAGTTATATAGCAAAAAAAGTACATTTGGTGGCATTCTTTCAAGTGATAATTCTGGCATCTAGAACCCCTCAGTTTTAGGAAGACCTAAATGGCTCTCTTCAATCCATGGTCTTCAAGGCCACTGTAGAAGAGGAAAAAAGAGAATGTAAGGATTTTATATGTAAGCCTGTAGGTGGCATATATTACTTCCATGCATATTTCTTTTGCTAGTACTTCATCACTTTGAAAAATCTAATTGCAAGGTGTATTGGAATATGTGATTTCTCACAGAAAGAGAAAATGGTGGCCGTATCAGTCAACATCTATACTGTGTATGTTATACTTTTGTTAACATTTTACAAATGAGAAAATGTCTCTTTGATAAAAATCCTGAGAGTCCACAGTAAGCAAGGGAACGAAGCTATAGAACCAAGGAATCATGCCAGATTCATCCCAATAATAGGACTCTGCTCTCTATACCTGTATAGAATGTTGATTTTCAAGGTTATTTTTGCTAGCGAATACTTTCTAAAATAATTATATAGAATCCCAGCATATAAAGTAGATCAACAGTAGTGAAACATAGTGAACCCTGAAAAGATTCTTTGAGAACCCTTTCAGGCTCTCTAAGGGACTAGAGGGGAAATCTCAGCACCAGATGATCTCAATGGGCCCTTCCAGGTCTTTCTCACATGTTTCAACACTTGATTTCCTAGTATTCCTGACATGAAGCAGAATGTTTAACTCATGAATATATTTCAGAACTGGGTGTTTATCATCAAAATTTTCTGTGTTAGGGCCCAGAAACATGCTGTTAAATTTTAACTGAAATCTTGGTGCTGAGTCTTAAAATTCCTTTTTCCACTACCCACCATCTATGGAAAAAGTTATCTGAGTGTACAAGGAACACTTCAAAGATTTTCCCTATAGAATAATAGATAAAGCAACTGAGAACTTTTTAATTTTATAAAGTGCACTCTTCCTTATAATTCACTTAATATAGAAATTTAATGATCTGCAGTTTACTGAACAAATAACATTGAAAATATTTTAGAGTTGGTTTGGGAACTCGCCTTTAGTTGCCTGTTTAATTGTATTATTTGATTATCCTGATAAAGGCTAGCAGTAACCATGCACTCCATCTTAAATGGTTCAAGGGGGTTGTCTCTTGTCTATTATCAATTCTAAATACAAGATTTAAATTCAAGGAGAAAAATCACACAAGAGCAATTTGCTGAATTTACTCGTTAGTCTTTTGAATATGATGGTTGGTTCAGTTAGCCTTTTGAATATGATGGTTGGTTCTCTCGAACTGAGTTATAGTGATTGTACTTTTCCAGAAATTTCCTTGTCATGGAAACTCACAAATCCTGTGGTATTCTATTCATTCAGATAACATATTGAGGACCAAATGTGTGTCAGACACTGTGATAGATGCCTTTATTCTGGCTGTTGGGTTCCATGGCTTACACCTCAATAAAGGTTCCCTCTAGTACCCTGGGGGCACTTCTCTGTGTACTCCCTCCTAAACACCTTTACAAGAACAGATTATGATTACCAAAACAGAAACTTCATTTTGGATTGTGCCTTTGACATTTTAGTTAGACCCTTGCTTTTTGATATCATTATGTCTTACATAATTTTTCCATGGCCTCGACACACAACTATGGGACAGACTCAATTACTGTCTTATGTGAGCACGCTCTGTAGGCCGTAGCCTGGGTCAAGACTCTGGGCCCCCATTTACTTTGAAAATAATGTGGGACAAAGATATAGAGATGAATACAACAGTATCTACTCTTAAAATATAAGGAATGAAAAGAATTTAAGAGAGTACACAAGACATGGAGACAAGATAAAATTTCAAAATTGAAGTATCTCAGGTTAGAAAGGTCACTCAAGATTACATGGAGGGGTTGGTATTAAACTTGATTTAGAAGAAAATTTTAATATATAGAGATGAGGTAAAAGTGTATTTCAAGTAAAACAAACAGCATGAGGAAAGGTTTAGGAGTTATATATTCCAGAGTCTCTTGAGGAATATCTGTTTAGGCAACTTTGACTTTCTAACTGCCAGAAGAGTTTGTTTTATGATTTCTGTCTCCTATCTCTTTACTCACTTTAGCCTTTTAAAGACAATAAGATAGATGCCTTAGTTTTCCATTACAGAAACTTGGTCACCCTTTTGCTTAAGTAGATAAACTTCAATAATTTGGGCAATTTAACTGATTCAGATTGAACTCTATGCTGATAATTAACTTATTCCTCCTCCTTCCCATCACCCACAGGAGGCTGATGGATCATTAATGACAAGATTAAAGAGAGAGTGATCTTGGTGTATCATTGGCACACAATAAATGTTAAACAATTGTTGAAATAGGACCCAGTGGAAATTGGCAGTTTTCAGCAACAACAAAAGCCCACAAAGTGTGCCTTTGCTGATAATCAGATTTTCAATTCAGGGATTGCATAGAGTACACACCATTTCTCATCAATGAAAATCTGAAAGCATTTGTAGGAAAAAATCTAATGAAAAATCTAATTCTAGGTAACAGAATCCTATGTTTGGGAAAAAGTGTTAAACATCATAGATGCTGCCTTGGAGGATTCACTTTCTCTCCTATTGGAAGAGCTACAGGCCATCTAAGTGAGCAGGTGCAGGATAAAGAGCATGATGGCCAGTGGACTACTGGGTACACAAGTGTTTTACCCAGAGCATTCTGATTCCTGCCCTAGAGTGCTTCAAGAACCAGATTCCCATCTGTTAATTGAAAATTCTGACTGCCAATATGAGGGCTAACTTTGCCAAGGATGTATTGTGTGGTGTTAATGGCTTTGGGTAGAGCCTTGTGCTGCTTGCTGGCAGGGAGAATCCTGTTTGATTCTGAAGAGCCCAAAATTTATATTTTAAAACATATTTTATTTGACAGCCAGAATCTAATGACTCTGACTTCATCTGTCTGTCTGCAGATCTCTACTTGAGAATATCAAACCTACAGCAAAATAGCTCCTCACAGTTTATAAAGCACTTTTCCTATCCACTATCTCTTTTGATCTGTCTGACAACTAAGAGAAGGGAACCTTATATGTTTATGTGCTTTTACATGCCATCTCATTTAATCTCTGAAGTCTTACAAGGTAAGATTTTTAAATTCCAGTTTTGCATATGAGAATCTAAGACAGTGAAAAGCAAAGCGCTTGCTCAACCTCTGCTTGAGCTGAATAGAAAAAGCTAGTGGAACATACATCAATCTTGGGTTCAAGTGCACCATGATATGATTGAGTTCTAAGGTTCTAAGCACCTTCATACTAAGCAGTTGTATAAATAATTGTATCAATAAACCATATTGTGAGACAGTTATTATTATCATCATCATTTTACAGATTTGTTCCTTCTGTAAACATTTACTGAACATCTACTATGTGCTAACATAGGCACTGGATAAACACCTTTGATTAAGATAAGCAAACTTCTTCTTCCCTGAACCTTACATTGTAATAGGAGGAGACAATAAACAAACTGAAATGCATAAGAGTTATAAAATACAGATAGTAAGGCTTTACTTTAGCTTGGGTGATCAGAGATTCGCTTAGTAAGAACCATTTAAAGTAAAACCTAAGTGTCAAAAAAGACTCAGTCTTAGAAAGATCTAAGGGATTTTAGTTGTAAGCAGAGAGAATAGTAAGTAAATAAACCTTAAAGTTAAGGTAAACTTCATGCTTTGTGATAATTAACTATATGAATCAACCTGACTAGGCTATGAGGTTGTCCAGATATTTAGGTTAACATTATTCTGCACATGACTGTGGGGATGTTGCTGGGTGAGAATAACATTTCAGTCAGTAGACTGAGTAAAGTAGATTATCTCCTCAATGTAGACTTACTTCATCAAATACATGAACAGAACTGAACAGAACATGAATGGCTGAATGGAACAAAAGACTGATTAAGGAACAAGTTACTATTTTGCCCTGAGTGCCTTCCAGCTGAGACATTGATCTTCCCATGCCTTTTCCCTTGGACTCAGATTAGAGTTTATACCATTGGCTCTCCTGGTTCTCATGTCTTTAGATTCAGACTGGAACTCAACCATTTGGTTCCTGGGTCTCAGTGCATATACTGGGATTTTTCAGCCTCTATAAATATGTGAGTCAATTCCTTAACATAAAGCAATTAGTTAATTAATAAAAATATTTATGTAAAGTCCTGTTTATTGTATTTCTCTGCAAAACCCAGACTAATACATACCTTTTAGAAAATAACACATACACAAACAAAGGTGTTTAGGAGAGTAGTGAATGATGAAGAGAAGTTTGAAATGAAGTTGGAGGGCTTGGGAGGGTTAGATCTAATAGGTCCTTGTAGCATGGGATAAAAAGCTCATATTATTTACTACATGTGATAGGAATCCATCCAAGTATTTTAAGCAGGGAAATCACACGACTTATTTTTTAAGTTATCCTTGATGGTATGGAGAGAATGGATTATATGCAGAAAAGATCAAAAGATTGATTAGCAAATAATTACAGTGGTCCAGATGAGAAACCGTGATGGCTTGGACAAGTTTTGTAATAAAATAGAGGGAAGTGAACATATTTAGGATGTATTTTGTGATAACATCAACATGACTTGCATACATCAGGTATAAGATAAGGAAGAAATCAAAGATGTCTCCTAGGCTTTTGACCTGAGCAACTGAGAGAATGAAAGTGTCATTTCTGAAATGGGAAAAGCTAATGGAGATTTTGAGAATGAAATAAAAAAATTCTTTTTGAAATTTGAGATGCTTATTAGACAATAAAGTACATATGTTCAAGTGAACAGTTGAATAAATGTCTAAGAATCAATAGCTACATATATTCAGAAATAAAATGGCTTACCAAATGTAACACAGAAAAACTTGTGGTGCTGGTTTGACAGAAACTCCAAGGTTTTTCTAGCCTTAAGCAGGAATTGGCCATCAGGTAGACATAAAGCCAGTCTCAGCAATACAATCTGTGTGTGGTAGGAATTTTCATTTGAGGTACAGATACTTCACTAGCATTCACTACATCCTTCTTTATTCCTAAATACATGTCTGGAAATGCTGATTTTTGATACTTTCTCTGGCTGACAGCCTTGCTACATTGTCAAACAGTTAGTTTGGGGGAATAATGAGCCTAATCCCCAAAGAGATTTGGTTGAGGCTATAATAGTTCCATTTAGTATACTATTGAAGAACATGGGCTTCAGATTCAGTCTTTTGACTCAGAACTCTCTATAGCTGTTTCTTCATTTATAACATGAGAATGCTAACACTTGGATTAATAAGGAGTCTATGGAGTTCTTAGTATCTGGCACCATGTAAACATGGATGATAGCTGTCTTAATAGTGATGATGTTTGTAATATTTTTTCGTTATCTTTCATCTTACGTCTTTGAGTTATGATTACTAGAAGTAACATGAACCAAAAGGAATGAATATTTTCAAGAATATAAATTGTCAATCACCCTTGAAATGTTTAATTTTAGAGAAGGGAAATAGGAGGTACTTTAAATAGAAAGTGGACTAGACCTAGATTCAGAACTATCTGGATTTGGGTTCTAGTGTTACTTGTATTCTTCTTTCTCTCTTTGTGCCTCAGTTTCCTGTGTACTGCATGGCAGTATTTGCCACGCTTGCTTCCATGCTTACTGCACAGGCTTGTGAAAATGGAATGGAAATAATATATATGAAAGTACCTAAAAAATTCTAAAAATCCAACCAAAGTTTCAAGGATGGTTATAATTGTTATGCATGAGTGCATAACCAACAAATGATAATGGTTAGTCAGAGTTAAACCTATATCTCTGTCATGTTTTACTGTATCCAGATACCTGACCTATTGCTGGATATTGCACTTGCTTTCTCTCAGTTAGGGAAACCTGTGGGAATCTAGGCTGGACCAAAGTTCTCTGGACCAAATTTTACGATGCTTTTATAAGTGAAGCTCAGTAAGTTTATATAGTGGTATTATTTTAGTTGAGTTGACTTGACAATTGCCAAAATGAACTACAAGGTTTGGCCTTAATCTAATCTCTCTCCTTTCCAGTGGTATTCCCAGCCTTGAAAATGTGAACATTTAATTTTAATTTTTTATACATTAGAATGTGCTAAATTAGATTAGTTAGAATACTTGTTTCATATATACTGCCATCATTTATCTTATATAAGGCCCTTTTATTTATTTATTATTTTTAATATTATAGTGACTACTAAAAGACCCACCATCCATTCAAGGAAAACAACATTAGCAATAATTTACATTGTCTTTTTGCTGCTCATTCCTGTGCCTCTGCCTCAAAAGGTAATTACTGTCCTAAATGTTATGCTTTAAAATAGTTTAATCAAATATATATGTACGGTTAAGTAGCATATTACTGTATTTAATTTTCATTGTTTTGGAACTTTATAACATGGGTAAAATGCAGTATGTGCTCTTCTGAGACTTGCTTTTTACATTTGATATATGTTACTGAGACCCATTCATATCATTAAATTCTGCTATGGTTCTGTTATATTTATTATATATTTTTCCTATAATATATAACTATGGGTAACAGTGAGAATATGTGTGCTATTCTTTTATTTTGTTTGAAATTTTTGGCATCAATATGCATGAGTGAATTTGCAGTTTTCTTTTTTTCCTACTGCCCTTTCTTGACTCTGGCATCAAAACTATATAGTCTTTATAGAATAATGAGTCAAGGTAGTCTATCATTTTTGTTGTTATTTGGAGGAGTTGTTCTTTGAAATTTGTTGAAATTCACCTATAAAATACTGAGGCCTGGTATTTCATTTAAGGGCATGTTTTAACCCATTTATATTGAAGGTTGAAATTGTTTGAATTTTTGTGTGAAATTCATACATATTACCCAGAAAAATTCAAGGAATAAGAATTTGAAGAGAAAAATTTTTATTATGCTCCATTGTTATGTGCCATTCTAAAAGTGGACCACTAGACCTAAAAGGAGTAAATTCTTTGTCTTTAGTAGTGATAGTTTATTCAGGTTTCCTATTTCTTTTACATTCATTCCATTTTGGTAAGCTGTATTTTTAAAGAAGGTTTATCATTTTGTCAATCAATACTGTCACCTCAAGGATGTTACCATTTCATACTTAAGAACGAACTCTCTGAAAGACTTGCCTTCATGCTCAATAAGTATACATTTTCAAAAGGTCATTTAAATCTGGTCAATAGTCAGGAAGGGAATGAAGTAACCAGCTAACTAGTTAACTTCTTTCCTTCCTCTCTGATCTCCCTTCTTCTCTTCCTTCTTTTTATTGCCAATTACGTGTCAGACATTTTATATACATTCTCTTATTTAACTTATACTGCATTCTTTTTTATTATATTTTCCTGTTTACAGATGAAGAGACTAAAGTTCAGAAAGATTATATAGCTAGGAAAGTGTTAATCTGAAGGCAAGTTTGATTGATCCCAAAGCTTGGACTCTTTCAGTATATGATGTACAGTGGACCCTTGACTTATGAACTTGATCAGTTCCCGGAGGGCTGATTGTAACTAAGTCAATACAGCTGAGATCCGGATGTTTATCTGGGTACATGCTATAGATAACAAGAGGCAGATGAATCTGCCATTAACCTAACTAACCCAAGTTGTTCATATGTCAGGCCCGTCCTAATTTGGGGGTCCACTGTACTTAGAGTAATTGCTTTCTTTCTATACTTCCACTGGTTCTCAAACTTTAATATACATATAAATTTCTTTAGATACTTAGTTATAAAAAAAATTTCTGGGGCCCACCAGAAATATTCGATCATATTTAGTAGATCTACAATAGAACCTAGGAATCTACATTTTTCAAAAGCATTCTAGGTATTTTTGATGCAGTCAGCCTCACACATGATGAACCATGAACTAGATTGCGAGTGCTTTGTAATGGTGTTTTACTCATATCATTTCTCAATAAGGAAGAACTCAGCAATTGGCTGAAGAAATGAATGAACAAATAAAAATAGTCATTTTAGGAATGTTTAGGTGGTACCAAAGACTTCTTTCTTTTGATCCAAAAGAATTTCTTTGACCTGATTAGTAGTCTCTGATGTTGATGTTTTCCTTGTAAGTAGTCTCCATGTGGTCTCCATTATGTTCTGTATGATAAATAGGCTATTTTACTAGATTTCAAGTCTAGGAAAGAGAAAGATTTCTTTTCATTTAAAATGGCACCCACCATTCTATTTTTATGTTTTACAATGAGAGTTGTGAAAAGGCCACTGGGTAGAAGAACAAAAGGATGGAAAGATAGAATACTGCCATTTTTTTCTCTTTTTGCTAAGTGGAACTATAACCTTATGTGTGCAACAATTGAAGTATAAGCATGTACATTTTTATCTAGAGCCTCTTAGCTGCAGTCATTGATATATTTATTGACCACAAGCCCAATATCCCCACTGCATCTCAATTCTTGAATCAGTCTTGATCAAGTTGATTCCTTGATCTCTGAAATCTTTCTTGTCAGAAATCTGGTATATAGTATACCTGAATTTTTTGATCACTTTCTCTGTCTAAACCCCAATCCTCTTCCTAGACTGAGGAGATAGTTTAGGCCTGAAAGAAAAGCTGATGAGTCTTTAACTTGATATCTTTTTTTGTCTTTTTATGTTGGACCATAGTGAAAGAAGAACTCCATTCAACTTCCTTTGCTTCATTTCTAAACTTTGCTAATTTCTGTTCTAAAATAGTATTTTATATTTGCAGTAACATTAAGCAGTGTCTCATTCTGAAAGGGGGAGCCAAAATACCTTTGAATTTTCATTTTCTTAACTTTTCAGAGAGGATCATAATATTGACCTACCTTACAGAATATTAGAATTAGCTAATTAACACTGAATAGTTCTTTGCAATTGTTAAATACTATAGAAATGCTAAAGAGTATTATTAAACTTGGAGTCTAAAAGACAAATGAAACTCTGCATTTCACTGAAATGCTTTTATATTGTAGGATTCTTTTTCTTTAAAAGAGTTTTAAAGAAGGTTACGTATTTATATTTCTGGTTCCAAACAGGAAATGTAACAAAGGGTATATAACATAGATATATAATCTCCCCACATCTCCTTTCTGTCCCTCTTTCTCCACAGTATTACACATTCATTTAACAAGCATTTTCTGGTTACCTCTTTGTCAACAAACACTGTACAAAGCACTGCAGGTGCAACCATAGTTTCTGATCACAGGTACATGTACCACAAGATAATCAGTGACATTATAGGGATGCAGAGTGTTATGGGAAAGGACCATCACATTCCCACTATTAATGTATTTTGTGGTGTATGGGAAACTCACAAAGATTTCAAATAGCCTGCATTAATAGGTCTTTGATTAAAGGATTAGGTCAATTCCTGAGTCCTAATTAGAACTCAATTTTCCTCATTGCTATTCTTGATGCTGTTTGGATTGAACCAGCTATATTGCTTTCCCTTAATAGTAAAAGGGAATTTTACCTAATGCTTATTTATCATAATGTTAAATATGTTTATATTTATGGGAAATTGAGAACTCTATACTATGAAGGCCCAAAAGGAAAGGACACTACATACCTGGCAGGGATAACATAAATAAAGTTAAGATCTTTGGAATATTGAAGTAGTATTACAGGAATTGGTTGGTTAGGGAAGAGGGAGGAATAGTGAATGGCCATCTACTTGCCATAAAGTTGAAATACTGGAGAATAGTTGTAAATAAAATCAGATAGATAAATTCATGGGTTTAAAGAAAGGTTTTAATGTTAATAATGAAGTTTTTGTCATGTTGAATGTGAATGTGAGTTTGTAGCAGAAGGATCTAGTGGAAATGGCTAGTGGATAGCTGAAGCTACAACTCTGGTTGCTAATGAGAGGGCAGCATGATTCAGGAATTATTAACAGAGAAGTGATATCAAGGTCATGAAAATAAATGAGGTCTCTGAGAGAAAGACAGAACAAGAACAAAATCTGATAACAAAACAGTTTATGGCATGTTTGATTTGTACACAGGGAAACTAAGGTATATAAAGTTTGCCTACAATTTTCCAGAAAATTAGTGGCAGATTTGGAACTAGATCCCATGGTTCTTTAATCACGGAGTCCTTTTCTCTTCCATCCGTAGTTATTTTAACCAGGTTCAGTGTTCTGCAATGGAGTATTATAGCTTCTCAAATGAAACTGAAACTTGAAATGGAAACCAAAATCATGAACAGGAAGAGTATATTGCCTTCTTTATTTTTAATCATTTTCTGCCCAGCAATTCTAAGTTCATCTTGGAAGGTATGGCCTCTGGAGATCAGGGGACTTCAGGTTCCCAGGTGATTACACATGGGTTCATTTCTTTCCATGATTCCTTTCCCCTTATATTTGTTGTTGTTAATTTCCTTCTTTGGGGGACAGTTTGCTGAGAGACATTTGGACTTATTGCTGTGGAATATTTGGCTCCTTTTTTCAAATCAGAAATATATCACTTTCCTTAGCTGCTGGGGAACTCTGTCTGCCCTTAGCTATCCTCTACCTCCTCTGCCAAGTAGATTGTCCTGATGTGCTCTCTAACCATGACCTCCCATGTTACCCAGAAATGGGGGCAAAGCAATTAAGACTCAGTTTTAACCACTTTTTAAATGGCTATTGCTATTGTTTAAATGATTGTGTGCCCTCCAAAATTTATATTAAAACTTAATCCCCAATCCAACACTATCAAGAGGTTTAGTCTTTAGCTGCTAAGTCATGAGGGCTTTACTCACATGTACTGGGTTAGCACCCCTGTAAAGAGCCTTGAGGTTACAGTTTACAAGGGAGAATCCTCTTGCACATCTGCCTCTTCCACCTTGTAAGGACATGTCTTTTTCCCCCTCTGGAGGATGCAACAACAAAGTTCTATCTTGGGAGCAGAGAACAACACTAACTAGATGCCTTGATCTTTGATTCCCAGTTTCCAGAAATTAGGAGAAATAAATTTTTATTTATTTCCGGTATTTTATTGTAACCACACAAGTAGATGAAGACATCTGCCTACCTTAAACCACAATTAAATTTACTTTAAATGAATTCTTTTAATTGTCACCATAATGGTAGGCCTAATATAAAAGTAACCATAGTGGTGGGCCCAATATAATCACAAGGGTTATTATAAGAAGGAGATTGGAATGTTAAAGTTAGAGTGGACATGATAATAGAAGCTTAAGGTCAATCCTATATACTTACTTTTCTAGAGCTCACTTTATTTTAAGGAAACAAAATCAGCACTTTCTTATGCCTTCTAAACATGGGGATTTGGGAAACCTTCCAGGTAACCTTGGTGCCAAAAGGAGACAAATGATTTCTCTCTCTCTTTCTTCCTCTCCCTCTCCCTCTCCCTCTCTCTGTCTCTTGTCTCCCCTCTCTTTCATATAGTAAGTAAAAGTGGCTCAGGTTTCTCAGAATATTAACTCTGGGTCAGACTGCTGAAAAGAGTGCCAACCTGTGTTGGAGAATGACTCAGAAGACTCAGAATGCCATTAGAGTCCTGGTTCCTGGTCTGAACCCAATGCAGTGGGCAGAGACTCATAGCTAATAAGCAAGAAAAATTTTATATTGTTAAAGAAACTCTGCAGTTATATTCTTTTTCTTTCTGCCCTGATAGAGAGGTTAAGTGGGCACATTCTGATTAATGTTCTTAGAGAGAAATTACTTTTTGTTTTCCTGTAGGTCTCTGCTTTAATTTGGCAATAGCTTTTAATGATTGAAATAAATAGAAGCTCAGGATAAGAACACTGAATTACTGAATTCGTCATTCATTCATTTATCCAGCTGGCATTCACTGGACTCTTAGTCTGTGCTAGCCGTTGTGTTGTTGTGTTAGTTATTGAAGATATACTTGTAATTCATTAGAGTTTTGACTAATGCTACTTTTATAGGCAAAGACTAATAAAGAAAAAAAAGCAACTAGATGAAGTGAAAAATATTAGGACCCATTATTAACTAATGCTATCAGGGCACAAAGAAGGAACTAATAAGTTGTGTCTGTGGAGGTAGAGAGAGCCTCATTGGTAGATCTTTTGAATCAGATCTAGATGTACTCAGGGTTCTCTAGGCCACGGTGATGAAAGAAACAGCAGAAGGAAAGGTACAGACTTTAAAAAGCCCAATATGGCCAACTATAGACAACCTAGAACATAAGGTGCATGTCAGAAGCTGTAGAGTAGAGGAATTAAGACTAGGACAGGGTGGATGTCAATTATGAAGGCGCTTGAAAGTTACCATGAAGGTCAGCCATTGTTAACAGATACTTCTATCTTTAGTGTGTTAAGTAATTACAGAACAATTAACTGAATAAAGAGAAAACTACAACAAATAATTTTTATAAAATAACTCCACTTTGATGTGATAAATTTAAAAGGTATAGGAGAAAAAAGAACAACCTGACAAGCATACTCATTTCCAACCTAGAATTAACAACCACTAATATTTTTTTCATATTTGCTTCTCATTTTCTTGTTTTGCTTTGTTTAAGAAAAGAGACATTACAAATTGATTCAGTTTTCTTAGGCTAGTGCAAAAATTTACCACAAAATGAGCTGAAAAGGAAAAGAATTTATTCTCTCACAATTCTGGAGGCCAAAGGCCTGGAATCAAGGCCTCTGCAGGGCTGCATTTGCTCTGGAGGCCATAGGAAAAAATACTGCTTTGCCATTTCTGATAGCTGTATGCATTTTTTTGTATAGCTTCTTTGGCTTTGTGGCCACATTACTACAATTTCTGCATTCATCCTTACAGTGCCTTCTCCTTTTGTGTTACTTATAATGGCATTTGTTGGATTTAGGACTCATCAGATAATACTAAATAATCTCATCTTAAGGTCTTTTATTTAATTACTAAGATTCTTTCCAAATAAGGTAATATACATAGATTCCAGGGATTTGGATGTGAACATAAATTTTAAGGGGGCCATCATTCAACCTAGTAAATTGATATAGCTAAAAGACTTTTATTCAGAAAACAAATCTTGTTTCTCATTCCCATACACTAATGATATTCAGTTTCATATTATTTTATATCATTAATTTTTGATCCATATAAAACCATCTAAGTTTTTCTGCTTGTGTATGGTTTTGGATTCACAAAACATCGTCCTTATGTATAATAATTTGATTCTGAAATTTGCCTTTTTATCTCAGTATTATATTTCTAAGAACAGTAATTTTGAGAAATAAAACTAGTTATGCTTTATTGTATATCTCTTATTTTTTATTAATAAGGAAGTTCTGAGTCCTCTCAAATTTTAGTTATTCAACACAGCAATGTTCATTTCTCACTCCTGGTACATAACTGGCATAGGTCAGTTTCATGTTTGGCTTTACAAATTCATCCAGATCCTAACCTGAAGAAATTTTGGCAGCACACCATCTGAAAAACAAGGTCTTCAGTTACCAAGAGGCAAGAGGAAAGAAAGCCAGAGGGTCTCACACAAGCAATTAAATGCTTCAATGAAAAAATGTCACTTCCATTCATAAGTTATTGGCCAGAGATAATCACATTACCCCACCTGAATGCAAAGGAGGTATGTCCAAAAGGAAAACAAAATTGAGTATAGTGAGCAAGAAGTCTCAATCACTTGGCTATAATTCCATCATTTGTATATACTGCATTATAAACCCATTCCCCTATGGATGGACATTAAGCAAGTTTCCAATTTCTTTTGACATTGCAAATAATGATTGATTAAACATTTATATGTGGCAGTTTCTCCTCATACATGAGATTTTTTTCCAAGTCATATGCTTAGAAAAGGGATTATTAGTTTATAAGTTATACATATTTTAAATTTTTATACAGGCTGTCTTATTGGTTTGGATTACTAATCTACATTTTCACTTGGTGTATAGATGAATACTGTTTTCCCTGCATTTTCAGCAGCACTTAACTTTGTACTGCATTTACGTTTTCATCAGTTTGATGACTAGAGAAGGGTATCTCAGGCTATTTTAATTTATAATTCTTTGGTTACTAGTTTAACATTTTGATGCACATATATTTTTAATTTAACTCAGCAAATATTTACTGAGCCCTTACTCAGAACTGTTCTAGGGACTAATAATAGCATTAATCTGTAAAATCAGCCATTGAATCCGATCCTGAGATATGATGGAAGACAGGAAAGATGAAGTAGGTTCTATGGGTCTTGACAGAAGGTGAAAGTGACTCACAGACTACACAATAAGTAAAAGAATCGCCATACCATGTGTGGAGAACCTAATTCAAGATTTCTTTTATTTGTTAGAAAAATAAACTCTTACTGTTTTCAAGATGTATTTTTTCTGTTTCTCACAACCATACCTGTCTTTAATTGATACACAGACATCACTCCCATTGACCTAGCATGATAATGAAAGAGGGTAATGTTAAGAGCCTCTTGGTCAAATAGAGTTGAATTTATATCCTCATTCTTCTATTTATTAGCTGTACAGATTTGAACAAGTTAGTTACCCACTCAAAGCCTTAGTTTTGCTATCTGTAATATGAACTAAGAATACTGATACTACCTGACAGTCACAAAAATTAAATGAGATCATGAATATAAAGTTTTTTAAATGGTTTGTGCATATTTTATAAATGAAAGCTGTTACGATTAATTATTATAATTAGGGCAATTCTAAACTTGCCTTTTCCTCCAAAATCAACTCCAAACAGGTGATACAGCATTTGAAGGCAATTAGAACTCAATTTTTCTGTTTCTTCCCTCTTTCTGGATCTTGGTTCAGTTCATAAAGCATATGAAAAAATAGAAATAGTGGGCAAAATCGTGTCTCACGGAAAATATATCATTTTTTTCCTATAAAGGCACTCAAAAACAATTCATTTCCAAATAGATCGACAACATAGTTCCATATATAGGATCAGACCAATGGTAATAGCATGGCTCTATAGTCTAATGCAAACATGAACTATGAACTAAATTAACACTAATAAACAAAATAGGAAAAGGGGATCTAGAGATGGAGGGAGCAAGGAGGGTGAGAAGGGGAAGGAGAATAAAAAGAATCAAGATATGGTAAGTACATGTATCTACTCCCTATGATATAAATATCATGTACTGCAAAGTTGTACTAATAAAAACATTTAAAAGAAAGAACACGAAGTCTAGACTTAGATTGTTTGCCTTTTACTCTGGCCCCACCATTCTCTAGTGCTTCTCTTGTAAACTCTTAATATTCTTAGAATTAAATTAGTTTATGTGTATAAAGTGTTAGAATAGTGTTTGGTCATAGTTAGTACCATGTGTTTCCTATCATCCTCACCATAAGCATTTGCTCCTTCTCCTCCCTCTTATTTTCTTCCTCTTCCTCTTCCTCTCCTCCTTCTCCTTCTTCCTCTTCCTCTTCTTCTTCCTTTTCTTCATCTGCAGTGAAAATCCCATATGTTGTATTCCTGTCAGAAACTAATGCAGTTCTTTTTTTTCAAATATTAACACAGATGATTATAAGCTTATTTCGAATGCTCAAAATAACACTGAAAATGAGATGTTTTATTCCTATTTTACAATCGAGAAAACCAAAGTGCAGAAAGATTAAGTTGCTTGACCAAGATTGCAGAGTTATAGATGTATATAGAAGAGGACTTTATGTACAACAAGCACTCAATAGATACTATTATGTGGAAATTTGGGATTTGATACTAGGTCTTAATAACTTTAAAATGTGCTATTTTTGTCATTTCACAAAGCTGATTACTCAGCTCTTTTTAAAATTTTTATTGCCTACTTTGTTTTCTTGCATTTGCCTAATGGTTTTGAGGAGCTGCATATCAAGAAATGCTGTAAAACATAGTGCTATAATTTAAACAAACAATTGAGTATTTTTAGTAATATTTTGATTTTTTGAAATAATTAGTGAAATGAAATTATTTTTACAAGAAAATTTCACAAAGAGCAAGCTGCAGTCATATTTATAATATCTGGTGAAGCTGACATCTTTACAAAGTTCAGTATTATATTACCCTGCATTGAAGATGTTAGATTTTTGAAGTGAGTGTTTCAAATGTTTGTGCTTAATTGTCACTGAGTAACTGAAGCACCAGAGACTCCTGCCTACTCTTTCATGACTGCTTGTATTTGTTTGGAGATTGTTGTCTTAATTTGCTTTGGAATTTTTATTTTCTCATAATCAGAAGTCCAAAATTGTTTTATTGTGAAATTAAGGGGATTTCTAACCCTATTCCCTACCCCTTCTCAGTCCTGAATGTAATTTTTCAATAGAAGCAAATGATCTTTGATCTTGCCCCTTAATTCTCAGTTCCTTTTATGTTGATAACAATATGTTAATGATATTAAATATTTATTAACTTATTGTGCATCAGGAACTATGTTAAATGCGTAACATTTATCTCTCAAAATAGCTATTATTCTCACTCAGCAGAGTTGCAAACTGAGACCTACAAAGGCAAGCTAACTCTCTCAAGGGCTAGATAGGATGACTCTAGAAATGTTTTTCTTAACCATTGCATTGTATTTTTCTCATTACAAATGCAACAAAGTATTACGTATAGAATTTATTTAAAATGCACATAACAAAAAAGAAAACAATAGTAACTGCTTATAACCTAATTAAAAAGAACTCAAATTAACATGTTGGTGTGATTTTACTTTTTTCTTTCTCTTCAAAGATAGGTAGGTGAATGGCAGAGAGATGTATAGAGACAACAAAATAAACTTCTATACATACATTTTTCTTATAAATTAAATAGTGTGATTTTATCTTATAAACTTGCTTTATTTTCCACTTGGCAGTAAATTGTAAGTATTTTTCATAAATTAAACAGTGGCCCCTCTAGTTTAAAAGTTTTAATTTATTCAGTGTAAATATCTAAGATGTATCACTAGCTTCAAGGAGGAAAAAAGGCAGATCTTAGCTGCTTGGCTGACACAGTGGAGCTGGAGTGGGGGCAGAATACCAGCAGGAGTCACCTGGGAACTGTGACTATCTCAGGCTTGCTGTCCTTTCCTAAGGCATGGAAAACATGCTTCCATATCCCATTTTGCTTGGCAATAAACAGTTTTGCTTTTTTAAAAAAATTAGTTTTATTAGTACATGTTTGCAGTACATAAGATTACATTAGTCATGGGGACTTGGTACATGTACATAACACATCATAATTCTTTTTGTGTCCCCTTCCCATCCTCTTCTTTCTCCATCATATGAAATGCTTTTTATAAGAATCTTCTAAAAGAATTCTCAGGAGTCCATTGTTTGGATGCAACATAATTTATTTTATTGCCCCCTTAATGTTAGACAATTAAGTCCTATAATAAACAATTATGTAATAAACATTTTTGTGTTCACCATGTTTATTTTACTAAGTCAGATTTCCAGATTTTGAATTGAAATTATGAATACTGAAAATACTTTTGAGCCATGTTAATCAGATACCTTTCAGGATCTGCCATGCCACTCTCCTTCTTTTTTTGAGAGACTTTAATTAAAGGGCTTTTTTGGAGCATTTGTGAGTTTTCAGAAAAAAGTTTAGTGAAAATTACAGAATTCCTACATAGTCCTTCGCCACTCCTCCAATTTCCCCTAATAATATCTTTGTTGTTGTGGTACATTTGTTAGAATTGATGATACATTATTGACATTATTATTAACTAAAGTCTCTGGTTATGTTAGGGTTCACTTTTTGTGCTGTATAGTCTATGGATTTTGACAAATATAATGATGTAAATCCACCATTACAATTTCATAGAGAAGTATAGTTTCACTCCCTTAAAAATCCCTTATGTACCTCTTCATTCATCTCTCCCTCCCTTCTCCACTGATAGTTTTAGTGTTTCCATAATTTTTCCTTTCCCATAATACCATATAATTGTGTAGCTTTCCCAGATTGGCTCTTTTACTTAGCAGTATGCATTTAAGTTTCTTCTTTGTCTTGATAGCTCATTTTCTTCCAGCATTGAATAATATCCCATTGTATAAATGCCATAGGTGTTTTCCAGTTCATCCATAGAAGGACAAGAAGGGTTTTTTTTTTGTTTTTGTTTTTTTGTTTTGTTTTGTTTTGTTTTTGGTGCTGGGGATTGAACTGAGGACCTTGCACAAAAAGAATAATTTGAATGCTTCCATAGATGCTAATAGCAATGATCATGATGTTAATAGCAGTGATCATGATTATAGATCATATGATTAAGAGTCTATTTAATTTTAATTTATAAGAAACTGCCAAATTGTTTTTGAAAGTGGTTGTACCATGTGGCACTCCCATCAGCAATAAATGAAAGTCCATGTAGTACCACATTTTCATTGGCACTTGCTCTTGTCAGTGATTTAAATTTTTGCCATTATAATAGAAGTATAGTCGGTTTATTTTTTGTATAGTCGTCTTTTAAAATTTCATTTGCAATTTCCTAATGACATAATGTGGAGCATGTTTCATAGACTTTTGGCTATCTGTATCTTCTTTGGTGAGGTATCTATTTGGTTTTCTAGTCCATTTTTAAGTTGGCTTTGTTATTTTTACTGTTGATTTTTAAGAATTCTTTGTGTATTTTGGATACCAGTACTTTATGTGATAAATGTTTTATAAATACTTTCTCCTAGTCTTTGGCTGTTCATTCTCTTATGTGAAAACTTTTTCACTTAAGTAAACTAGTGCCTTTTCTAATTTATAAAATTGGATATTATCTTAGGCCATTTCTGTTGTGATAACAAAATACATGAGACTGAGTAATTTATATGGAAGAAAATATATTTCTCACATTTTTGGAGCCCGGAAGTCCAAGACCACAGTGCTGGATGCATTGTTGCCTAAAAAGGGCCTACCCTCTGCTTCCAAAATGATGTCTATCACTGCATCCTCTAGAAGGGACAAATGTGTCCTAGCATAATGGAAGAAAAATGAGGGGTAAATTCACTCCCATAAACCCTTTATTAGGTGTTAATCCTGTTCAGCATAATCACTCTTTAAAAGCTTCTCCTTTTAACACTGTTGTATTGGGGATTAAATTTCCACATGAATTTTGGAGGGGACACAAACATTTAAACCATAGCATGTACATTATCTCATTTTATTGTTTATCATTAAATCGCTTTTATAGTCTTTCCTATACTAAGAAGCTTTATTTTCAAATTGTCAAATGCATATCATTTGGGGGGACTTATTTTTGGTTAAACAAACAAAAATAATGACCCTTCCATTTCCAATAATAGATGACTAACTTTTCAATTATATCCTCTTCAAGAGCTTTATGACTTTTTTTCTCTTTTGAATTTTAATTTTGTTTAGCGAAGTTAGATGTAAGAATGTAACTTTAGTTCAATGATTATCCAGTGATTCCAATATCATTTATTGGATAATCTATTATTTTTCTACTGAAACTGTATTTTAATCATATTTTTTCATTGACTTAGATCAGTAGAAACTTCATTTTTCTGTTTCTCTCTGTTTAATGAGCCTAGAATAGTTCCTGGCACAGGATAGGCACAGGATAGTAAATGAATTAGATAGAAAATGATAGTACTTTCTATATGGTTTGATTTTGTCACTGTGCATCATTGGAGTATTATTTCAATACTTGTACGTTTGCAATATATTTTATTATTTGAACATAAGTTTCTATTCATTATTCTTTTTTTTTTTTTTTACACAATTTTTTACTTTTATTGGTACGTATTTGCAGTACATAATGCCTGCATTCACTGCAGGGGATTGGTACATGTACATAACACATTTTAAACACATTTTAATTCTCCTATTTTTACCCTTTGCCTCTACTACTCTTTAATTTCTCCAGCATCAGATTCATCTATTTATTTATAAGACCTTATAAAGTTAATTGTCATATATACAGATTGAAAACCAGACTAATAGACCAAAGAACACACAAAAGATGTAAGATAGTTGTACTAAATCAAGTTACATTCTTAGATATATTATCTGTGCAGGATGACAATACCTTCTTTTCTTTCTTTTATTTCCTATTATCTGTGTTTCATTTTGCATGTGTGTGTGTGTGTGTGTGTGTGTGTATACTTTTCAATTAAGAGAAATCATACGATATTTAGGTTTGCATGTCTGAGTTACTTCACTTAACATTACGGTCTCAAGGTACATTCATTTTCCTACAAATGATGCAGATTTATCCTTTTTATGCCAGAGTAGTATTCCATTATGTAAAAATACTACATTTTTAATCCATTCATCTGTTGATGGACATATTGGCTGTTTCCAAGATTTAGCTATTAAGAATTATGCTGCTATAAACATGGGTATGCATACATCACTATGGTATGGTGTTTTTAACTCTTTTCGGAAGATACCTAGAAGGGGAATAGCTGGGTCAAATCTAATTTCTAGTTTTAATGTTTTTAGGAATCTCCACACTGATTTCCATAGTGGTTGTATTAGTCTATAGTTGCACCAACATTGGAAAGGGGTTCGTTCTACCCACAGCCTCACCAGCATTTGTTATTGGTTGATTTTTTTTTATTGATTTCTTGATGGTAGCCATTCTTTCTGGAATGAGATGAAATCTCAGTGTTTTAATTTGCATTTCTTAAATGTCCAGTGATTTTGTACATTTTTAAATTTATTTGCTCTTTGTATATCTTCATCTGAGACATGTCTATTCATCTCAGATGCCCATTTTTTAATTGGGCTTTAAATTTGAGGGGTCTAATTTTTTGAGTTCTTTTTATATTCTACATATTAGTCCTTTGAGGAATAGCTGGTAAAACTTTTTTCCCATTCTGTAGATTGCCTCTTCACTCTATTAGTGGTTTCCTTTGCTGTACAGAAGCATTTTAATATGATGTGATCCCCTTTGTTTATTCTTGGTGTTATTTCTTGTGCAGTTGGGGTTTTGTTAAGAAAGTCTTTGCCAAAGAAGCTCAGCTGGTCCCAACACCCAGAAGGAATCTCCCCGCCTCCATCCCAGGCTCCTAGGGCAGAGAAGCTCAGCTGGTCCCAGCACGTGGAAGGAAGCTCCCCCGCTGCCATCCCAAGCTCCTAGGGCAGAGAAGGTGAGCCTCGTGGGCACAAGAAGCACCCAGTCCTGTGGAAATGAGAAGACACATAAACAAGTCTCAAAAACAGACTTCTGGATCACCTACAGCAACCCCAAAGGGAAATGAGATGGAACAATCTGATACTCAAACACCTGGACTCTCTGAACTGACAACAAAAGAGGATCTGGGAAAAATGAAATCAGAAATAATTACTCAGATAACAGCAAAGATATTGCTCATGGTGCAAGATATGATTAATAAATCTAGAGAGGACACAGATAAAAAAATAGAGGATCTGAGGAACATGATGGAATCCCAACATAGGAAACAAATGGAATCCATAAAACAGATACAAACAGATTTCCAGGAGATTAAAAACCCCATCAAAAGTCTGTGCAGCAGAATGAACCAATATGAGGATAGAATTTCACATATAGAAGATAAGATTGCAATTAGTGAGGAGGAAAAGAAAAATTGCTTTAAAATTGTAAGGGAACACGAGAAATCAATCCAGCAGCTGCTAAACAATGCAAAGAAGAATAACATAAGACTGATTGGAGTCGATGAAGAAAGACGAGAGAGTGCAGATGACATAAAAAAACTGTCCACAGAAATGATGGCAGAAAACTTCCCAAGGAGGGGAAAAGACCTTGACATACAGATAAGTGAGGCATATAGGACTCCAGCTAGCCTTAATTTAAAAAAATCTACACATAGGCATGTAATAGTTAGGATTCCAGAAATCCAACAGGAGAACAAAATTCTACAAGCAGTGAGAGAAAAGAAACACATCACATACAAAGGAAAGCCCATCAGAATCACAGCAGACTTCTCAATGCAAACCCTCAAGGCAAGAAGAGCTTGGAGCGATGTATTTCAAGCCCTAAAGGAAAACAGCCTCCAACCCAGATTGATGTACCCTGCAAAACTATCTTTCAGAATTGATGGAGAAATAAGATACTTTGATGATAAAGAGCACCTCAGGAACTTCATGAATACCAAACCGGCACTCCAAAAAATTTTAGACAATACCCTAGGAAAAGACAATGAGGATCACAACCCCAGGAAACCCAGCAGAATGAATCCATTGGGCGTGACAAATTAAACACAAAGGGGGAGAATCTAACAAAAAGAAAAAGTCATGACAAGGCTTTTAAAACTTTTTAATGAGTGTATAATTCAATCTGGTTATTGTACTGATTAGTATTTTTCTGATTCTAGAGTTGCACACCATTCCTTGTGCTATACTGGCTATTTATCATCTTCTTATGTCTACATTTTAATTGGGTTGTCTATTAATGAGCTCTAAGAATTCTTTATATATTCTGGTCATAGGTTATATGGATTGTAAATATGGTCTGTTTAAGGACTACTTTTCATTTTAATGATGTCATTTAAAGTTCTAAATTTTGATGGAATCTCATTGATCAATTTTTTTCTTTTATACATCATGTTTTTTGTCTCCTAGGTAGTTCTTGCCTACCCTGAATTCATAAATATTTTCCCTTATAATTTCTTCTTAAAGTTTTATACTTTTAGGCTTTCTTATTTAGGTTCATAGATCCCTTCAAGTTATTTTCATGTATGGACAAAAAGGGTTGAGGTTAATTTTTTATATACGGATACCAGGTGTTCTAATGCCGTTTGCTGAAAACACTATCTCTTCCTCGGCTCTTGAATTGAGTTTATATTCTATAAAATGCTAATGCTAAATAATCTTTCAAAACTCAGTGGACCATATATGTGTGGTTCTATTTCTAGATTCTCTGTTTTATTCCAATGATCTATATGTCTTTCCTTATACCAACACTGCCTTGATTAATGTAGCTTTAGAAGAAGTTTTAAAATTAGGTACTAAACGTCTTCCAACACTGTTTTTGTTTTTGTTTTTAACTTTTCTAGGTCCTTTGTACTCCTACATAACTTTTAAATTTAATATCCAATTCTTCATTTATAGCACGTATACATAGACCTGAATTTTTATATATACCTTGTGTTTTCTAATCCTGCTAAATTCAAATACAAGTTCTAGGAGCTCCTAGAGATTTCTTAGTATTTTCTCTGTAGATAATCATTTCATCTACATATAAAGATTTTGCTTCTGCCGTGCCAATCCTATCCTAGTTGTGTCATTTTATTGCCAGACTATTTTGGTGGGGACTAGGTTTCAAAGTTTAATGGACAGCTAAAGAGTAAGCATATCTGCCCTTGTTCCCCACCTTAAGGAGAAAGCATTGTATCTTCTCCATTCCTATAAGGCGTTCTCGCTGGAAGTCTGGAGTACATGTCTTTAATCTGTTGAGAAGTTTCTGTTCTACTTCTAGTCTCCTGATAGCTTTTTACCATGAACAGCTATAGAATTTAGTCCAATACTTTTTCTCCAACTAGTGACAGGATCATATGGCTTTTTCCTTTCCTTTGTTAAAATGATGACTTTTGGGGTTGGATCTTCCAATGCTGAACCAACACTGCCATCCCTATAATAAAACCACTTTCTACATCCTGCCAGATCTGACTTCCAATAGTTTGTTTTGTTAAACAAATTTCTATGTTCATACTTTTTTCTCCTATTATCTTTATCCAGTTTTAGGATTAGCACAATGCTGAGTTCCTAAAATGAGGGGAGAAGTGTTCCTTCTTTTTTCTGTTTTAATTGTTTGATATAATTTATCAGTTAAAATGTTTATGAGCCTGCTGTTTTCATATAGGTAGGTTTTCAAGCTAGGAATATACTTTCTTTAATAGTTGCTATTCAAATTTTTAGTTTCATTAATTTGTCTTCCAAGGTACTTCTTAGAAGTTGTCAAATTTATTTCAAAAAAGATTTTTGTAATATGCTTTCTCTGTCCTTTTCAATTCTGTAAAATCTATGGTAATGTCTCCTAGATCTTAATATTGTAATTTAAAAAATGTATAACTGATATTGTGTAACAGGAAGAAAAGGTCTAAAAGAGCAGGGGAAGTGGGAGGGGTAGGGGAAGGGAAAAAAAGGAAAGGAAAAAAAATGAGAAGAGGAAAAAAAATGGAAACAAAGTCTTTGCAAATAGGGAAGGGTGGAGGGGGTGAAGGGAGGGCAAGGGAAGGGGAAAAAAAATAAGAACCAAGATACTCATGTAAAGGTACAAGATCCCAATGATGAATGTAACTGTATTTTATACCGAAAATGTACCAATAAACTTAATGGGGGGGGGAGGGAAAGAAAGAAACTCTTTGCCTACACCTATGTCTTCAAGAATTTTATCTATTTTGTCTTCCATCAGACTGTTTTTGTTCTAATGTTTAGATCTTTGCTCCATTTTCTGTTGGTTTAGTGTATAGTGAGAGATGTAGGTTCGATTTTGGCATGTGGATAGCCAGTTTTCCCAGTACCACTTGTTAAAGAGGCTATCTTTCCCATCAGAGAAGGGATTTAATCCTTTTGTCAAAACTAACATAGCTGAATATGCCTGGAGTTGTTTGTTTATCTTCTTTTCTGTTCCATTGATGTAAAGGTCTTTTTTGGCAATATTATGCTCTTTTTATCTCTGTGGTTTTGTAGTATTACTTCGAGTGTGGGATTGTGATTCCCCCTGCCTTGCCTTTATTGTTCAGAATTGCTTTTTCTATTCTAGGTCTCTTTTGGTTCTATATGAAATTTTAGGATTGCTTTCTCCAGTTCTGTAAGGAATGTTATTGGTACTTTGATTGGGACTGCATTAAATCTATATAACAGTTTTTGAACTATGGCCATCATTATTCTTTCTTTTAAAAAAAATTATTCTTGACTCTTAGGTTTTGAAACATAAATTTTAGAAATTTTCTTTCACATTTTGAAAAAAATCTTTAGAATTTTTGTTGATGTTACATTAAATGTATAGAATAATTTAAGCATAGTTGACACATTACAGTATTAAAACTTTGCATCCAGGAATATAGCGAATCTTTTTCTTTTCATAGTACTTTATTTATGCAAATTATTCATTTTTGTTAAGTGTATTTGGATGTAGTTTCTATTTTTATTTCTATTGAGTATAAGATTTTTAAATTATGTTTTCTAAGTATTGCTTATATATTGAGAAGATGTATATTCTTCTACCTAAGTTTAATTTAAATCACAGGTTTTCATAGGCATTTAAGTAGTATTTCTGGAAATTATAGATGACATTAATTGCCCTTAAATATCCCTTTATTGTGCATCCATTATAGGCAATTAGAAGAATTTTTTAAAACCTGAAAATCTTAATATCTGAAATAAAGTCCTGCTACTATATCTATCTATTTCTGTAACACGGAAAGACATTTAAACATTATTGAGACTTAATTTACTAATATGTAAAGTTGAATATTCATGAAGAAGAGATAAAACTAATGGTTATAAATTTCAAATGTGAGAATGCTGATATCTATGTATTAATATATATTAGGCTAAATGACAATTTCTTACAATGCTCACAACAATCTTATAAGGTATTAACTATTATTATTACTATTCCAGCTTTACCTGTGAGAAGGTGAGGGCTTTTAATAATCTTAGAATGCAATGTACTGTACTGGTTAATCCATGAGGATTTTCGAGCCTGGTTCTGCAATTTAAATCCTATTTCCAGTTCCCCAGTTTATTCACTGGATGACTTTGCGTGCATTGCTTAACCTCTCTTAGCATCACTTTCCTTATTTCCAATATGGGAAATAATATTAATTATGTATACTACTAAACTATATTTCTGAGGTTTTTAAAAATGTGTTTAGAATAGTGCCCAACATATAGAAGGTGCTCAGTAAATATAAATCAACTTAGCCAGTCTGTGCTGCCTTCTACAAAACCAGAAGTGCTATGAGAGTTGTAGAGCTTTGTGTGTTGTTGAGCCATTCTGATACCTTCAAGGAATGTCACAGGATCAGACTTTTTTCCCTTAATTAAATTCTGTTTATCCTTCAAGTCTTATTTTATGTAAACAGATTACAGAGAGATTTTTACAATTCTATTGATTGTGTCCACAATTTATACAACATTTTCTGATCAGTCAGAACAAGGTCTGAAAAACAGTTCTCCATATCTTGATTCTTACTCCTTCATCTAATCTTACAGAAAATCAAATTGGCTTTTCTACCAATACTGCCCTAGTCTAAACAACCATCATTGGGTTCCTAGAAAAGCCTCAAAATTGATCTTTCTGCTTCTACATTTGCATCTCCCCAAATCTGTCACAAAACAGTGGATAGGGCTGTTCTTTAAAAACATGTCACATTATGTCATGTTTCTGCTCAGAACTCTCCAGTGACTTCCTACCATATCAGAATAAAATGATTCTAAAAATTTTTGGAAGGCACTACTTGTTCAGCCTCCTTCTTTTACTACTTTATCTCCTGCTCACCCTGATCCTGTCACACTGATTACTTACTCTTCCATGAGCATTCTAGGCATTCTCCTGATGGTTGTGTCTAGAACACTCTTTCCCCAGACATCTAGTTGGCTAAATACCTCATCTCATTTAAATCTCTACTGAATACCAACCTCCTAATATTTCTCTCATTTCTGTGTTTTATGAAGAAAACTGTTCTATTGCTACCTTACTTCCCCCACTCATGTCCTTTTGTCCTTCTGTACCTTTTATTGTATTTAATTTTGCCTGTCTATTTGTCTATTTTTTCACTAATACAGTCCATGAGACGTGCTAGGGCTTAATAGTTACTATGGACTTTTGTAATACATTTTCACTGTAAAATAGAGAGACTATTAGATTTGATAACCACTTAGGGATGATATGATGTAACTCCTTCATATTCCAGAAAAGTTTTTGACCAGTTAATTGTATTGCTTTATTGTATATGACTATCATTTTTGGAAAAGTTGTAAACTATTTACATTAAAAACAATGAAATCAATTTTCTGTAGGGATTTTATCATGAATGGGTGTTGGATTTTGTTGAACACTTTTTCTGCATCAATTGAGATGATCATATGGTTTTTCTCCTTGGCTTTTTTAATACAGTGTATTACATTTATTGATTTGTGTATGTTGAACCATATCTGCATCCCTGGGATGAATCTTACTTGGATGGAGTGTATGATCTTGATGAACTTCTGCATTCTGTTTGCCAGTCTCTTATTGAAGGTTTTTGCATCTATGTTCATTAGTGAAACTGGCCTATAGTTAGTTCTTTTTTTCAGTTGCATCATTCTCTGCTTTTGGGATCAAGGTCATGCTTGCTTCCAGGAATGAATTTGAGAGTGTTGCTTGTCTTTCAATTTCTTTGAAGAGTTTAAACAGTAGTGGCAATAGTTCTCTAAATGTCCTGTAGAATTCAGCAGTGAAGCCATCAGGACCTGGGCTTTTCTTTGTTGATAAGTTTTTAATTATGTTTTCAATTTCATTTATTGATATGGGGTTGTTTAGAATTTTTAGGTCTTCTTTCAACTTTGTTAATTCATACGTATCTAGGAATCAGTCCATTTCTTCTGTGTTTTCCATCTTATTGGCTTATAGGTTCTCAAAGTAGGTATTGATGATCATCTGAATTTCTGCTGTGTATGTTGTAATTTCACCCTTTTGATTCCTAATTGCATGGATTTGGGCCTTTTCTTTCCTTTTTCTGATAAGGTTGGCTAAGGGTTTGTCAATTTTGTTTATTCTTTTAAAGAACCAACTCTTGGCTTCATTGATTTTTTTTTTCTATTGTTCTCTTAGTCTCCATTGCACTGATTTCAGCTCTGATCTTTATAATTTTCTCCCTTGTGTGACCTTTGGGTTTGTCTTGCTTTTCTTTTTCTAGAAGCTTGAGATTCAGCATTAGGTTGTTTATTTGAGCTCACTCTGTTTTCCTAACATGAATATTCACTGCTATGAACTTCCCTCTAAACTGCTCTCATTGTGTCCCATAAATTCTGACATGCTGTATTGGCATTGTCATTTAATTGTAGAACCAGTCTAATTTCTTCTTTAATTTCCTCTGTTACTCACTAGTTGTTCGGGTCTGTGTTGTTCAATTTCCATGTGTTATGAAATTCTTGTGGTTTCTTTTGCTATTGACCTCGAATTTCATCGCATTATGATTTGATAATATATAGGGTATAACTTCAATTCCTTTGCATTTACTTAAACATGTTCTATGAACGAGTATATGGTCTGTCTTGGAGAACAATTTGTGTGTAGCTGAAAAGAATGTGTATTCTGATGTTGTGGGGTGAAACACTCTGTAAACATCTGTTAAGTCCATTTGTTCAAGAGTTTGTTTGAGTTCTAGTATTTTGTTGTTTATTTTTTGTCTAGTTGATGTACCTATTTGTGACAGTGGGGTATTGAAGTCCCCCACTACTATTGTGTTAGTGATTATTTGATTTTTCATGTCAGTAAATATTTGTTTTATATAGTTCAGTGCACTAGCATTTGGTGCATATATATTTATGATTTTCGACTGTTCCTCTTGGATTGTTCCCTTTACAAGGATGTAGTGTCCTTCTTTGTCTCTCTTAATTAGTTTTGGTTTGAAATCCATTTTATCTGCAAATAGGATAGCTATTCCTGCTTTTTGGGGGGTTCCTGCCACATGTAGTATTGTTTTCCACCCTTTAACTTTCAGTCTATGAGTTTCTTTTTAAATTAAGTGTGTTTCTTGTATGCAGCATATTGTTGAATCTTGCTTCTTGACCCATTCTGTCAGTCTATTTCTTTTCATTGGTTAATTGAGACCATTAACATCAATGGTTATAACTGATGTATTGACTTATCCTTTATATGACCTTTTTCCTGTTGTTAGATTTTCTCCTTTGTATTTAATTCCTTGTCTTGCCTGATGGATTCATTCTGTTGGGCTTCATAGGATTGTGACCCTCATTGTCTTTTCCTAGGATGTTGTTTAAAATTGTTTGGAATGCTGGCTTGGTATTCATGAAGTTCCTCAGTAGTTCTTTGTCCTGACAGTATCTTATTTATCTACCAATTTTGAAAGATTGTTTTGTAGGGTACGTCAATTTGAGTTGGAGGTTGTTTTCTTTTAGGGCTTGAATTACTTCACTCTAGGCTCTTCTTGACCTGATGATTTGTGTTGAGAAGTCTGCTGTGATTTTGATGGGTTTTCCATTGTGATTTGTTTCTTTTCTCTAACTGCTTGTAGTATTTTGTTTTTCTTTTGGGTTTCTGGAATCTTGACTAAACCCTACAGAAAATTGGAATAGATGGTCTATATCTCAACCTGATAAAAGCCATCCATGAAAAACTGCAGCCAACAACATTCTAAATGATGAAAAGCTGAAATCTTTCATGCTGAAATCAGGAACAAGACAAGGATGTCCACTATCACCATTCGTGTTCAATATAGTTCTGGAAACAGTAGCCACAGCCATTAGACAAGAGAAAGAAATAAGGGAAATAAAGATTGGAAATGAGTAAGTTAAACTGTTATTATTTGCAGATGATATGATACTCCATATATAAGACACCAAGACACCACCAAAAGTCTTCTAGACTTAATAACCAAATTTAGTAGAGTAGCTGGATACAAGGTCTACTCACAAGGATAGCCTTCCTATACGTGAACAACAGACTCATGGAGAGAAACTGGAGAAACAACTCCTTTCACAATAGCATCCATAAAAGTGAAATACTCAAAATTAATCTAACAAAAGAAATAAAAGACCTCTACTCTAAAAACTATAGCACTCTAAAAAAAGAGATCAAAGAGGATATCAGAAAATGGAAAGACATCCCTTACTCCTGGGTAGGAAAAACCAATATAGTAAAAATAGTCATACTTCAAAAAGTGCTATATACATTCAGTGCAGTCCCAATTGAAATTCCAACAGCATACTTCACAGAAGTAGAGGAAAGATTCCAAAAATTCATTTAAAACAAGAAGAGACCTAGAATACCAAAAGCACCTCTAGACAAAAAAGACAAGGTAGGGGGTATCACAATTCTCAAATTGAAACTATACTACAAAGTTACTGTGATAAAAACAGCATGGTACTGGCAAAGAAATAGATGACCTGAGGATCAGTAGAACAGATTAGAAGATGCAGAAACAACTCCAGACATAGTCAGCCACCTCATCTTTCACAAAGGAGCCAAACACCCTCACTGGAGGAAAAATAGCCTCTTTAATAAATGGTGCTGGAAAGATTGGGTTTCAACTTGCCAAAGATTAAAACTAGACCTATATCTCTCACCATGAAGTACACAAAAATTGAAATGGACCAAAGATCCAAATATTAAAACAGAAACACTAAACTGGCTGCAAGTTAGGGTAGGTAAAACTCTTGACATTGGTGTAGGAAAAGACTTCATGAAGAAAACCTCAGTCGCATGTGAACCAGCACAAAGAATCAACAAGTGCAAATCTCTTCTTATTAAAAAGCTTCTGCACAGCAGGAGAAACCACCAACAGAGTGAAGAGACATCCCACAGTATGGGAAAAAATTTTTACCAGCTGTTCCTGAGACAAAGGTGTACTATCTAGAATATATAAAGAACTTAAAAAAAATCAGACCTCCCAAATTCAAAGACCCAATCCAAAAATGGGCATCTGAAATGAACAGACATTTCTCAGACAAAGAAGTAGAAACAGGAAATAAACATGAAAAAATGTTCAGCATCACTGGTCATTCGAGAGATGCAAATGAAAACAACAATGAGATTCCACCTCACTCCAGAAAGAATGGCTCCTGTCAAGAAATTAACCAATAACAAATGCTAGTGGAGTTGTGGTGAAAAAGGAACCCTTCACTATTGGTGGGAGTGTCGACTGGTGCAACCACTGTGGAAATCAGTATGGAGATACTTCAAAAAGCTAGGATTAGTGGTCCCATTTGACCCAGCTATTCCCTTGCTGGGTATCTTTCCAAAAGAATTGAAGAATCATAACACAGTGATATATGCACATCCATGTTTATAGTGCCATAGTTTGTAATAGCTAAAACTTGGAAACTTCCCCATTGCCCATCAACTGGAGACTGGATAAAGAAAATGTGTGTATGTGTGTTTTTTTTAATAAAATGCAGTACTACTCAGCCATAAAGAATGAGAAACTAGAGACATTTATAGCTAAGTGGATGCACATTGTGGCCGTACTCTTAAGTGAAATAAATAGGACACACATGTGTAAATACCAAATAGTTTCTCTGGTGTGAAAAACTAAAAGTGTAAATAAGGATAAAAATGTACAATTGATAATGTGAAATAGGAAGAAAAGGTCTAAAGGAGTAGGGGAAATGGGAGGGGTAGGAGAAAGGAAGGGAAAAGAAAAAAATGTGAGAAAAGGAAAAAAATGGAAACATTCTTTGTAAATAGGGCAGGGTGGAGGGGGTTTAGGGAGGGCAGGGGAATGGGGAAAAAATAAGAACCAAGATACATCGTGTAAAGGTACAAGATCCCAGTGATGAATGTAATTGTATTGTATACCTAAAATGTACCAATAAACTTAAAGGGAAAAAAATATTCATATGCAATAGGTTATTGTACATTAAGACAAACTTATGTAAATCAAAACTCCCCTAGGTACACCTAGGAAATGCCTAGAGAAGATGAAATTAAAAAATTTAAAATATGTTGTTAACTGTAATGATTTTATATTATTTTTTGTTTATATTAAAATTACCACAGCATTCATGATCATCAGCATTTCTGAGACCAGAGACTTTTTCTCTAGATGTTTTGAACTGAAATAAGAAATTAAAGTCCCATAGAATTGTTTCCAGTACAATAACACTGTAATTGTGATGCACATAATTCCTTGTCTTATACATAGTTCTAGAAGACCCTGTCACAGCAGACTGTAGATAATCTTATGTGCCATATGATGTGAATCCACAAACAGACTAAGAGTATTTACCTGATTCAAGTAGAGCCAATCATATATTCTGTCCCTATAAATTAGAGTGTTCATTGGTTCACATGAGAAGCATCTAGAAAATCTAGTTGATTTGGTTCAGAGGCCACTATTTCTCAAAAGCTGTGATGTTCACAGACAAGTAAGAAGTAGAAAAAGCCTATTGAAGAGAGTGAAGAGTGAAGCAAGCACATAGCAGAAACTAAGGCCATGAGGAATGAAAGAAACTGCTTACCTGTTTTCTAATAACCACGAAGCCCAGACTTGGAGCCTGATATCTTAACAGTCTTTCAATTAATTCCACTTTACTGAAGGAAGTTGGAGTAGTTTTGTCTTGATTTTGGGATGATGTCTTAGCATTCTTGCAATAAACTCCTTCTTGGAGGAAGCTAAACTAGGTTTCTTTTTTTGTTGGTTTTATTCTCTTTTTCTTTTTGTTTGTTTGTTTGTTTTCCAAACCAACAATACCTAAACTTTTATTATAAAAGATACCATGTGGGCTTCTTGGAAACAACTGGTTCCTTGTGAATGCAAAGAAATTTTCCTAGATTTCATGGAACAACAAAGTCTGGGGCTATGTGATATTCATTGTTCAGTAATTGAACAGAGCCTTTCCCTGCTTGGTAGAGCCTCCTGTGCAAACAACCACTCATGTGAAAGGAGTGGAAAAAGCCTTTAAGTGGGCTCGGTAAGGGAGACAAAAAGATGAATTCTGAACTCCTCTCAGTATTGTGCTGTAAACATATTGAACTCTTACTGTTTTCTGAGATCAGTGATAAAAATTAGCTATATTGATCATACTCTTCTGATCTTTAATAATATACTAATTGAGCAATTGATTTTTTGTAAGAAATAGTCATTTCCTATAATGTGGATATAACTTTTACATGCCAGTTGATTGAGTTAAAGAGAAGCTCAAAGAAGATGCCAGTATAATTCCAGAAACCAAGACAAACTAATTTCATTAAGTATAGTTACTCTAAGAGTTGAGATTGCACTTGCTGCTTAGATTCAAATAACAATTATTCTACTTGATAACTTTTGGTTATTTAACTTCTCTAGCATCAGTTTCCTGTTTGTAAAATAAAGATAGTAGTACTTATTTTGTGAAATTAAATTAGTTAATATCTGTAAAATGCTGAGAACAGTGTAGGCATCTAGAAGGTGCTCATGAAGCATCAGTACAATTAGTAAATTAGTTCAACATAGTGAAAAATGTGTGAGTGCAATAAGCATAGTATACTGACACATGTTTGTTGTTATATGTGGTTATGATAATTGTAATAATCACGCTATGCCTTTATAATCTCAGGTGCTGACTTCTGAGCAAAGTTTATTATTAGAAAAATCTTGAAAATATTTTCAGTAATTTTTTTTTCTCCGGTACCAGTAACTGAACTCAGGACTTTGCACTTGCAAGGCAGGTGCGGTGCCACTGAGCTAAATCCCCGGCCCTGTTTTCAGTAGTTATTATTATAACATTACTAGGTTTTATAATGTGAAAGTAGTTTTACACACGATTCATTTTCATTTTGATATTTTCTTTCTTTTTTTTTTTAAGAGTATGAAAAATTTATTGGGAGAAAGAAAGCTTCTGCCTAAGAGAGACAGAAGGGGGACCGGAAAGTGGGTTGCCCATTCACCCCACTTTTCAAAGATGTTTTATACAGCAAAGCCATGTGGTGAGGTGGGTACAAAGTGGGACAAAAGTATAAGACCCAATGGAAATTTACAAGGTGGGCATGAGGTGGGACAAAACCATGACCAACCAATAAGATTGTAAGTACAGTAACCCAGGTAATATTGATTAAATTGGGGTCAAATGGGGGAGCAAGTCACATAGCAAGCAAACAAGGATTTTCAGTAAGGGTGGGGGTCAGGGATATTTCCTGGAGAGGCTGGGTTAAGACCTTGACCCCCCACCCAGGTGACTGATACTTATTTAGAATATCAGTCACTGCTATTTATCCCTAGGGGAAGCAAAAGGGTGTGTGATTTCTCTCCTTTTACAATTCTGGCCTTCAGTGAATGTGTCTTGATTGTCCTCTATGTTGGCTCCTTGGTGTGTTGGCTCCTTGGTGTGTTGGCTCCTGGAGGGCTGGTCCTTTCTAACTGCACACAAGATATTTAATTAACCTACCTATCTGCAATATTTCCCCCTCTGAAGAAGTACCCCTCACTGCTGTGAGGGGGGAAAGGGTGAAGGCCGTTCTGACTGCTCCCAGCTGAAGAAGGTCATAGCTGTGATCAGCAGTTAGAGTTACTCTACAGAGAGTCTATCTAAAGCCCCTTAATAGGTGCCAGGCATTGTCATCTTGGTAGCCCTATAGCTTTGGGTCTGGAGGAAACAAAGCCAAAGAAACAGTTAATACATGGGCCAAATTATAAGGTCAGCAGGATTGCTATGAATATAGCCAATAAGGGTTTCCACTGGAAGGAACTAGTTATAGCCTCCCACAAAGAGCATAAGGAGAAGGTCCAGGGGACTTCAGAATCAACATAGAGGTCTTATTGTATAGTTTAGCAGTTTTGAGCTGTTTACAAGGTCGATCTGGTGAATCCCAGTAAAAGAAGTCTAGCACATTTGTCATTGGTTCCATTTGTATGACTGTTTGGAGTTTGGCAGCCTCTAGGGAAGAATAAACAAAACTTTTAAGAAATTAGAGCATGTATAATCTAAGCATGAGCACACTAGAATGGAAGGGCAGGTTGAGGAGAAAGTTGCACTTAGAAATTGAAATAGTGATTGTAGCCTGCTAGCTCTTACATTCTTTCATTGATAAAATTTATGTGTAAGTCTGATACTTTCTTATAAATTTCTCTGGTTTTAGCTGTACGAAGATAAGAGACAATTTGAAGAACAAAACTCGCTTAAGAAATTTAAAACTCTAGCTGAGGTCTTATAGATTTTACCTAATGATCCATAACAGTGGTCAGCTACTGGTGTAGCTAGAAACTGCCAGAAGGGGTCAGTGACTGGAGGCCCTTTTTATATCTAGTTTTGTTACTATGGCAGTATTTTATACCTCTTTTGGTTATTCTTTTCTGCTGGGCGTTTAAGACCAAGTTAAAGTGAGACCTGTGTCAATCAGTATGAACCTCTTACTATCTATCAAAGTCAATTAAGTCTCCTCGGGCATTATTTTGAACTATGCATAGAGCTTCTCAGCACCTCTGTCAGTGTCAGCCATCAGGATGGGTCATAGCCTTGCTCGACCCTGTTGCTTTCAGTGAAAGCATGGGAGATTTTTCTCTCTTTATGACCCTCCTTTGACACATGGTACCTTTGTCCTCTGGTGCCCAGCAATCTCCCTACTCAAGAGGTTGAGTGACCTACCAAAGATGTAGGATCCTGTAGGAAAGGTTCCTTCATATTCTGGATTCTTTGTTGATCTTGAGGGGCCAGGGCCAAAATACTGGCTGTCCTCATAGCCCAGTTACCTTTCTAGTTTTGATCTCCAAACTTTAGTCATTAAACACCCAGAAGAGAAGATCAGTGACATAAATATTTCAGTAGGAGCAGTGAGCTTAACTATTATAATAGTTAAGACATCAAGCACTTTTGAAGTATAAAGCACAGTTAGAGGGCTGTTATTTTACCAACTATGGTTGGTAAAATGTTAATAGACAACAGTTATATATTGCATAGAAAAACTTAAAGATCTAGAGCTACAGGTAGTATTTTAGCATGACGATCATGAAGATATCTTCTTTGTAAC
The DNA here is from genome assembly GCF_053883595.1 of Heterocephalus glaber. Taxonomy (NCBI): domain Eukaryota; kingdom Metazoa; phylum Chordata; class Mammalia; order Rodentia; family Bathyergidae; genus Heterocephalus; species Heterocephalus glaber. The sequence goes on from NW_028258301.1 coordinate 3,599,856, forward strand.
ACATGTTGATTTTAGTACAGAATAGTCTTTCATTCAGACACCTTCATCCTTTAGTAGGATACCATCTAAAGAGAACATACATATTGACCTATAAATGTATTTTAAGAGTTCATAATGTCTAGCCTCTAATTTTACTGTGTGACATTGTTTCAACTGTTTGGTGACTGAGCATCCCTAAGTGTGGTGACACATATAACATACATCACATAAGATTTTAAGATAACTATTATTTGACTGATTTTCTTATGCTGGCTTGACATGTACCTCTTATCACAAGTAGCTGGAGTGTAAGAGAAAGGCAGATACCTGAGTCAAAAAAGATCATTACCATAAACAATGTCTTAGAAGACCTGTACAACCAGAAGGCATGAATGATATTTAGTACACCATGAAATAACAATGAGTGTCAGTTACATGAAATGCTTTGTCTCTTAATTTTGTTTTGTACCAAGAACATTTTAAATAAAACTTTGTTTTCCCACAGAAAACTTAGACCATGACCAATGTATACATATCACAATGATATGTTTAGCAACGTATTTCCTACAAGGCTTTGAAAATTATTGGGGTCCCCGTTGTGAGCAAAGGCTGGAATAAAATTTTCCAGGTTGCTGCTCCTTTATTTACTAAAGGGAGTCCTGTCCCGTAGTTTTCCTAAGCCCAAAAGTCTTTATTTAATTATCTTAACAAATTTTTAGATAACCTATGAAAGCCAGATCGTAACAACACATTATTTTTAACCAATGAAAGATTCCTGATATTATACATAGACAACAATATGTACTGTATTTGTAAAACCAGTTGACATTATTTGGATCATCTGGCAACCTGGGAAAACCATGTCTTTAATTATATTTATCTACAAGCCAACTTGTGTTACAGGCAAACATCTTAAAAAATCCAAAATGCCAAAAGAAAAAAGCTCAATCATAACAGCTGTACATGTTGTAACAAATTGAACAGAGAGACAGACACACAAATAAGACAACTTGTTTTTTGGGGTTTTTTTGTATATCCTTTTATCAGTACATTTTAGGTGTACAATATAATGACATTCATCATTGGAAATTTGCACCTTTACATAATCCATCTTGGTTCTTATTTTTTCCCCTTTCCCCTGCCCTCCCTTCAACCCCTCCATCCCTCCCTATTTACAAAGACTTTGTTTCCATTTTTTCATTTTCTCATATTAATTCCATTCCCTTCTTTCCTTTCCCCTACCCCTCCCACTTCCCCCTCCCATTTGCCCCTTTTCTTCCTATTTCACATTATCTATTATACCTTTTAGCCCTTATTTACACTTTCAGTGTCTCACACTAGAGAAACTATTCGGTATTTACAAATGTGTCCTATTTATTTCACTTAAGAGTATTGCCTCATTGTGCATTCATTTAGCAATAAATGTCTCTAATTTCTCATTTTTGATGGCTGAATAGTACTCCATTTTATAAAAAAACCACATCTTCTTTATCCAGTCTCCAGTTGATGGGCATTTGGGCTGTTTCCAAGTTTTAGCTATCAAGAATTGTGCTGCTATGAACATGGGTGCATATATATCACTGTGGTATGATTCTTTTAATTCTTTGAAGAAATTACCCATCAAGGAAATAGCTGGGTCAAATGGGACTTCCAGTCCTAGTTCTTTGAGGTATCTCCATACTGATTTCCACAGTGGTTGCACCAGTCTACACTCCCACCAGCAGTGGAGCAGTATTCCTCTTTCCCCACAGCCCAGCCAGCATTTGTTGTTGGTTGATTTAATGATAGCAGCCATTCTTTCTGGAGTGAGGTGGAATCTCAGTGTTGTTTTCATTTGCATCTCTCGAATGACCAGTGATGTTGAACATTTTTTCATATGTTTATTTGCCGTGTAAGACAACTTGTTTGTAAACCAGAGTCCATTCAGATGTATTTGGTCAAGTTGAATTATAATAACTTTTATAATTTAGGTTTATAACTATAAATAAGACTAGTCAGAACTTTGTAGATCAATTAACAGAGATCTCTTGTAATAAGAATCAAAAGGAATAAAAATCTTGTACACCTGTGAAAGCAAAGACCATTTTAAGATGGGCCCTAAGCTGATGGTTTATCTGACTGGAATACCCAGATATACAGGCTTCTCATTGTTGCTTTGATAACCATAGTTGTTCAATAGCCACATGTAATTGTTCCCTCTAAAGGGACAGACTATTAAAGTTAATTTTAACTATCTCCAGTGGGGGTCCACTCAGGCCAGGTTTGCATGTAGAAGAGACTAGGTGACACTCTTTGGAGCTAAGTATGAATTTCAAACAGTGAAGGAAGAAGGCCTGCCAAGGCTACAACCTGCTGTGCTGCAGAAGTCTACCTATGACAGTTTTCCCCATTTTGAGAAGAAACAAAGGGAAAGAAGGTATCCCTGTTTATCCCTCTTGTTCTGTGCCCAATCTAAGGGGCCCCTTAGACTTTAATTCATCCAGTACCAGTGGTGGCTGACTAGAGGTGCAAGGAAGTGGCCAGAGCCAGGTTAGCTTTTCTTACCATTCTCTAATTTTGCCTGAGGGCTTGAAAAACAGATAAATATGAACTAAAACTTTTACATTTATCTTTTGAAAGTTTTAGGATTAAACCTAGACCAGTTTTCTATATGGTCCAGTGATAAATGAAGGTCAGCTTTACTCTGGAAGGATTCCAGGGAGGGGAAACTCACCATTCTGGAATCTTTGTCTTGAAATCCAGCAGCCACAGAAAAGGGAAGTACCTTGAATCAAACTGCCTTATTTCTCAGGAGCAGGGCAGTGGAGAAGGAACAGAAGAGTGCCTTTAAGTATGGCACAAGAACTAAATCTTAACCATCTCAGGTGTAGAAGGACAATTAAGATCAGGAGCTTTTCCAGAGTGGATCTGTGAGCCTCAGCAAAACATGTCTCCAGAGACAAAAGTTATGATTCACTCCCACTGCATTCCCAAGCAGAAAAAAATCAAACCAATAAACAAAGAACCCAAATGGTTGCCTTTTGCCTCTTGAAAGAGAATGAAAGTGTTCTAATTACATTGTTTAGGGCTTACTCTTTTAATGAATTACTCTGAATCTATAATATCTAATTTATGATTGAAATACCCTACAGGCTGTTGAGCAGCTCTCTGATGTTGTAGAAACACTCCCAAAGCCATGTCTCACCTTTTATTAACACACAAACTGAAATGGTGTCCTGTAGGCAGGCACTTAGAAGTGCTTGCTTGAACTTCTGGAGTGTAGTCTGGGAATGAGGTCCCCAGGTGTCTGTCTCTTGGGTTTTTCTATAAACTAATAGAGGGGTCATGCAAGCTCACTATATCCTGCTATCTGAAGGCCACAAAAGCCTTTAATTTCCAGGAATCTCCTTAGCTATTTTAGATCTTGGGCTATGGAAAGGAAAGAATTGGTTTAATTCTTTCTTCCCCCAGTCTTTGGCTTCCCTTAGATATAATGAGGCCTAAATATTTTACCTCAAGGCTGCAAAGTTGTGCCTTAGATCTAGAAATATTATAACCTCTGTCTGTTAGAAAATTCAGCAGAGCAGATGTCTTCGCTAGGAATCTCTTTTGAGGGGCCACATAACAGCATACCATCTACATATTGCAAGACTGTGACCTGGGAAAAACTATAGTATTTCCTTTTATCAAATCAGGATGTAAGGATGTCCTATTTTTCCTGATAAATACTTGACAATTTAAAATAATTGAAGGACTTAGTTCTCATGTTTCTTAGACCTTTAAGAATACATGCCTGAAAATGTCTTCTATTTAATCTCCTATCTGATTGGCAGGTCAGTGGAGGTCTTGTATAGGAACTGCTTGTATCCCAGTAGGAACCAGTTGTTCCTCGGGCTGCCTGTCTTTTGAGCTTCCAAAATTAAGATAATATTTGTCTCTACATGTAGTAGCAGCTTGTGATATTACTTGTCTTTCATTAGAAATCAATATTTGATTTAAGAGCAACATCACATCTTTTTAATCTAGTCCATAGGTCTGAGTAAGTCCTCTAAAGACCTCAATGTACATATCAGGGTCATCTGAAAACTTTTTCAGGTTTCATTTAATATCTTAGATCACTGAGAGAAAAAGACACGTGAACACAGGTAGTCCCATATTTGCCATTTACTTCCGGCAAGAGATATTGTCTTTGAGGGACCTGAACAACTTAGTTAAGAATGGATATAGCCTCATAGAGATTAATTATGGCTGGCCTAGAAATTCAACCCTCAGCACCTGGTGATCAAAGCTTAAAGTTGTCTTGGAAACTTTGTTCTCAGGTTCTAAAGGGTGAGGAATAGTCTCAGGTTTAGAAGTACTGAATGCCTTGAAGGTAAGGTCTCTCTCATTTTTCTATGTCCCACATTTACATTTGAACACAAGCAAGAATTTCTTCTTAGTGTAAAGAAAATCTCAAAATAAGGTGATTTTAACCATTTTCCCTCTTTTACAGTATAATTCTAATTGTGAGATAGCATCATAGTACTTTCCTCTGTGTACTTGGCTTTAGGAGATAGGCACACCATGTGCAGTTGTAGAGAAATACTAAATTGCTCCTTAATATATTGCAAAGGAGTAAGAGGTTCAGATATGGAGTTCCTAATCTGAAATAAGAGAAACAAATATGGCATCCCATAAGTCTCTGCTTGATTCCTATGCCTCCTAGGGCATCCCCAGGGCATCCCCCAAGGTTTATACCACTCCAGGGTAGGTAGCTACAGTCTGGAGAGAGAACCAGAAAATAAAACTGGACTGGTCTATCTACCCTTTACCAGCTTGCAGTCTTCCTTAGGTAACTCATATCCTTACTCCAGTAGGTACTCTCAAAGCACAAGTTACAGTTGACTTTAGCCATAACAGTCATGTATAGAGAAGGAAGTATTGCTAGTAAGCCAAGAGGTTTAAACCATTGCTTTCTAGTTCCTTGAAAGATAGAGAAGAAAATAGGTCAACAGTCAAATTAGGGCATTTTTCCTGCAAAAGAGATCAACCCCAGAGATTGTTCAGAGATTCTGCCCTGGCCTTTAGGGCAAAGAAAGCTCTGAGAAATTTCTGTTATCTATCCAGTCATTTAGGCAACTTTTATTAGCAAGACAAGGCTACTCCTTTAAGGTCCATTTTAAATTCACTAAGTATTTGAACTCATAGGTCCTCATAGCAGCCACAATCTACATAGTAAAGGTACCTTTATCAACTTCCTAGCCCAGGCATGAAGGAAGAGAAAGGCTGACCAAAATATTCCTAAATTCTATTTAGCATGTAAAAACACAAATGCAAGTTACTGACTGAGTTGCCTTAGCCTGACTTTCTGGAAGGAGGAGTGGTCTGACTACTAGGAATTCTGAAATGAACTCCCAACAAGTTGGAGAAAAGTTAAAGGGGAGTTTTTAACTCACTAGCAGAGAGAAAAAGTCCAAATAAAGCTCAAGCTGGTTAAACATCCAAAAAAAATCACCATATAGCATTTTATAAGTCCACAGTCAATGTTCCAAAGTCCATAACCTATTGGAAAAGGCATTTTCCCCCTAAATGATAAAGACTATGCCTGGGGTGGGAGAGAGAAAAGGTTCAGGTAGCTTATAATCTATCAGAGATGCATTTTCTACATTTGTCTAGCGGTCTTACTAGTAGTAGAGAAAGCAGTCCAAACCTGTAGCTCAACTCTTAACAGAGGCTTAAGAAAGGGTTCTGAGGGCATCTCTTCATATCACTCTGAGATAGAGGATATCTGACGATCACTGACAGAGTTTCCCTTTCACCTCACTGAGGAGGAGTCCAGATAGGGACAAGATGTGGCGATTTTCTGCTGACTACCCAGATGGGCTGTCGGGAGCTAGTTTCTTCTGAGGGACTTTTGGGTATCCACCAGAGAGTAGCCCTGGCCATGACCTCTCAGTTGTCACCTCAGTTTCTGCTGGTTCCACACAATCAGAGATCTGTCTCCAAAAGGAACCCAATTGCCTATCTGGTCAACATTCCACCCACCATTGGTGTCAATGGGAGTGGGGATTCACCAGAGGACAACTGGAGAAACCTGTCCTCTGCTTTGAGAGTGGCAGCTGCCCTAAAGGCAATTACTAGCTGGCAGAGTAACTGCTATTTGGCATTGTGTAAGGGACAGATAAAAGCCTGAACTGTCTATCTGAGACTATTTCATAAGAGACCCATTTTACATTTTTAAGCAACACATACAAAACAAGAATAAAATGTAATTTTAACAAAAGACAGTGCACAAGAAAAACAAGAAATTTGCAAACATTTAAAACACACAACTTAAAATTAGGACACTTTTGAAACAAAACCCAAAACAAAGGCCAGAATTGATATGAAATAAAAACCAGAATCTATGAAACAAATGTCCAGAGCCTATGAAACAAAAGTTACAATCTATGAAGCCTAAAGACCAAAGTTAGAACCTATGGAACAAAAGCAAACTCTTACCTCCTACCAGTAATCTCAGTGGAAGACCTCCAAAATGATATAGGGGAAAGAGATGTAACTCCCAAACCTACTAGATATCTGAAACATGAGTTTGTGTTCTCTAAAATCAAAGAATGAATTCTAGGAACAACAGAGGTTAAGAGTAGGAAAAATTTATTAAGAGAAAGAAAGCTTCTCCCTAAGAGAGACAGAAGGGGGACAGGAAAGTGGGCTGCCCTTCATTTTGATTTTCATGATAGTTTTACTGACTAGGCATTGTACATTTTCCTCAGATATTTGGAGTGGAGTTCAGAGTTGTATTTCTGTGGTGAGGAGGAACAGGGAGTCATTTTAGTTAGCTATCCTCCAACCTACCTGCTACTTATGGAATATTGGATAAAGTTGGTTGAGAGTGTAATCAGGATGAATTTTCTTTTTCATCTTTGCCTATTTCCAAGCTTCATCCTGTGTTTTAGACAGAATTAGGCACTGATAAACATCTACAACCAGATGACCTCTAGATGTCTTCTCTGTACCTGCCTGCCTTCTTCAGTTGCTATGTCAAGGATTTTTCCAGTGATAAGTTCCCATAGGTTTTCTAGCTAATAACTCACACTGGAATTCAATGTAATGCTTTTTATGTATCAAGAGTTTCTCCAAAAATAGGAAATCTTAGTATTTCAAAACTGTTAAGACATGTGTCAAAAGTGATGATAGACTTTGAAGTTAAAAAGTGTACATGACAGAAGGATAGGAAATACACCATTGTTCATCAATTCCAAGAGTTATTTCTTTGAGAAATGTCAATACAAAGTTAAGTGCTACAATAATTGTAGTGTAGATATTCTCATAATTACTACTCCTCAGCTGAATTGCTGTAGAAAAAAGGGGAAAAGGGGGAGGGGATAACAAGCATCCCTGCAATCAAGAACTGCCTACCTTTCTTCTGGAAAGGAAGTCAGCAGAAGGTCTAATTGTTCCACAACCAGGAAAAATTTCATGTTTCCCATCAGACATGATGCTGTGAAATGAGAAATACTGATTAGTGCATGTCTGCTTTGTAATGCATGCTGACACAAAGGTCATATATTGACTTTTCTTAATAAAGTAGCAAACATCTGATGACTTATTCTATACCACAAATGAATAAGACATGGCTCTTGTCCTCAAAGAACTCACCATTTATTGGGAGAAACAGATCACAGCCAGACAGTGAAATCACAGTTGCTAAAGCTAAAACAGAGGCAAGCATGGACAGTAGAAGCACAAGGGGAGAGCTTCTTTTTTATTTCTTAACAAGTAACATAAAATTGTACACATTAGTGAAGTACCATGTAATGTTTCATTACATATGTGCATTGTGTAATGTTTAAATTAGGTTAAGCATGTGTATCTCCTCAAACATTTTTCAACTCTTTATGGTAACACCTTTCAAACCTTTCTTCTAGTTTGAAATTTGCTGTACATTATTTTTGTTATCCAGAGTCATCCTCTTGTGCAATATTACACCAGAATTTCTTACTCTGACCTAACTGTAACTTAGTACTTGTAAGTCAATATAGACCATCCCTCTCGTTCTTCTCTCAATTTATGAGAGCTACATATTTTTACATTCTACTTATGAGTGAGACCATGCAAATCTTGTCTTCCTGTTTTGTTTCACTAAACAAAATGATCTCCAGTTCCATCTATGTTGATGCAAATGACATTTCTTCTTCTTTTTTTTAATAAGGAAAAGTGAGTTTTATTTTGACAGTGTTGCCTGGTAATAAATTAAGTACATATTAAGCTTATGAAGTACAGCTATTAAGTCTACATCTGCTGGTGGCTTTTTCACTTTAAAGACAAGACCAAAATCAAAACCTCTGAACTTTTCGACATGACAGGATCAAAGTAGAGCTATAATTGTAAATACAATCAATATAGAAAACATTATTCTAATAAGCTACACAAAAACATAACAAACATCTGCTATACTTAATTTTAAGTGTTGCCACTGAAATCAATTACAGTGGTACCTCGGTTTATGCACTTAATTTGTTTTACGATTTTAGAAAAGATAGCTGGATTTGTGTTTCTGTAGGGCCATGGTTGTGTCTGTCATAGAATGCAGATTTTGTGAACGGAAGTAAAATTCTGCTAAACACTTTTGCATTCATGAACCAAGGTATTACTCTATATATGTTTATTCTGATACTACCACAAAGTGTGTAGGCTCAAATACTGATAATGGTCATTTAAAATTAAATTGATAGAATACCTAGAAAGTAGGTGAGTTGGAACCTCTGGACAATTTTCTGATATTCACTGGAAACAGTTTTTGAAAGATAGGGAAGGCTATTGTTTTACTACAAATTAGGAGCTTTGAAATCATCTACCTTTAGTGCTTTCAACTGTTGCAGAGCCACAATCCAAAGACTCAAATAATTTCAAATCATCACTAATATTATTAAGCAGAAATTCTCCTGTGTCAGTACTTTTAATGTTGTGTACATCAAACTATAACAAATGACAACTATCACAAGATGCAGATCCTCTGGTTCATGAACAGCACATGTATCACAGTAAACCAAGTTTATATTCCACCATCAAGTGTGGTTCCCCCATGAGTTCACTTTGTGATGGATCATTGATAATATCTTTAAATCTGATAGCCTCATCATTACCCCTCAAAATATCCAATGAAATGTTTGATCTTGAAAGAAATGGAAGGTGCTGAACCTGTTGTACTGTTTTGAATTCCATTTGTAATTTTAGAGGAGCAAAGAGACCCTGGATGTTCCTTAGTGTGGAAAAATTCATTTTATCTTGGTTGAGCTGGAATTTTTTTCTGATAATTCAAGAGGATGATTTGGTAATAGTTCATTTTTCACACAAGAAAAACCTTTCCACAGAAGATCATGACTTTCAAAAGGTCCACTTGCTGAAAGTTCAGCAGGCCTTCATGTAGATAAAGCATCCATGTCAGAAAACTCATGAACAGTTTAGGACCCCCAATCATGGATCCTTGCTTGTAAATTCCGTGACCATTTTCCGTCTCTTTCCCAAGCTGCTTATTTCAGGAAGGGAGGGAGAGGGAGGGAGAAAAGAAAGGAAAGAGTCCAGGTATCCTGATGATCCAGGCCTATGAGAAGCAGTGCCAGCACCTGCTGTTGTTTGGGGATAGGACACAGCCCTGATTTAGCATTATTGCTGCTGAAAGTCCTTGGAGCCTGGCCAGCCTGTGTTCTTCCTGAGGTTCTTATTTTGCAATCTGTTTGCAAATAGAAGGAATGTTGCCAATTCGACTGGGGCATAGAATCCAGCAGGAATAATGATAGTAATAGTTATGAGTGGCTGGGCACTGATGCCATCAGGGAACCAGAGGGAGATCTGTTGCTTTGAATAACAACCCCTGGACCTAATGGCCTTAGGGTGATGGGTGATGCTTTCAGCCCATTCTCCTCATGGGTCTGCATCTGTTCCTTGGATTGAATGAAAGTCTATCTGTTCTCTTCCAGAAATAAAGACCCATTTATTTGATCTGAGCAGCTTTGTCCCTTGCCTAGATCATCCTCTTTTACCAGGGCAAGAAAGCGGTAGAATTGGATAGGATTCTGAAAAGAATTTACATAAGTGTGAGCTTTGCCAGCTCTGTGTTTTACTTCTTAGAGAAGGCTAGCTTAGGGTGCCAGGTTAGGCTAGCAAATTCATAAGCAGACGTTCCTGCCTACACAGCAGCCTCCTGGCCGGAAGTCGGGGGTGGATCCAGATGGGAATCATATGCCTGTGCCATGTGTGTTTGCATTGAAGGGGAAAAGAATCTCATGGCTGGCAACTTTCTTAGGGCTCTGTGCACAACTCACAGCATGAGGGATGAGGAAGCTGCTGGGGTGATTCTATACCTTGAATTTTAGGAAAGCATAATAGCCACAGGATGTGATTATTTGGATTGAATTTTGGTCTGTCATGTCAGAGAATGCCAGACTAAGAACCCTGGACCACTAAAAAAAAAAATCCATTTTTATGTCACATGAAGTAAAACTGTCCAATTCTATTGTCTCACACTTTTTCTAGTTCCATTTTTCCTTTTTCTTTTCCAGGATGTGAATTCAGTGAACATTTAAGCACTCACTAAATGCTAGACACCAAGTGCTACAGATAGAAGGAGTGATTATCTCCATCTTCCAGATAAAGAAACAAATTGGTCACATAGCTAATAAGAGGGAAAATCAGGATTGTCTGTTTCAAAGCAGCCATCCCGTGCTTACCAGCTTCATCCCTTGCAACTTCCCTGATATATTGCATATTCTATATCCTAGCCATTCTGAACTATTCTTTATTTTTTGAGTATTTTTTTCTAACTTGTGTTCTTTGTATGTATTTTCCTGAAACTCTCTCCTCCTCCTCCCTGGCTGCTTACTTGCGCTCTCTTTCTCTCTCTCTCTCTCTCTCTCTCTCTCTCTCTCTCTCTCTCTCTGTCTCTCCCTCTCTCTCTGTCTCTCTGTCTCTCTCTCTCTTTCTCTCTCTCTCCCTCCCTCCCTCTCCCTCTCTCCTCCTTTCCTCACTCCCTACCCCCCACTCTGCACAGCAATGACTAACTTCAAGAAATTCACATTGGGCACATAGTAAGAACTCAATAAATGTTTAAAACATAAGTGAATGAAACTTTTCTTGCCCAAGTGTGTAACAATGAAACAGAAACTAGCGATTAGACAAAAATGAGACAGCAAGAGGGTGGGAATCATAGTTTGGAGAAACTGATTGAAAGAGATGAGTTGCCTTGGATTTTATGGAATGTCTTTGCCTTGGACATAGGCAGGGAAGAAATCATTAAAATGCTGACTAGCCAGGGTAATTTCACTAAGATATTGGATCTTTAAGACCTAAGGCAAGATCCAGTGTGAGGTCTAACAGAATCACTTGGTTACTAAGGCCTATCATCCTCAGCAAAAACAGCAACATATTTTTCTTGAGTTTTCACTGTACTTGTGACATTGACTAAGGTTGCTGCTGACAGTGTTGACATAAAAAAGCCTCTGCCTTAACTAAATTCATCTTTCAAGAATTTATTCCTTTACTCTTTGGCAGCTAGGTACATATTTTCCCACTTTCATAAGCCCAAAGTACTCAATTCAATTTCTCTGAGGGTTTTATCCTCCTATCTGCCCACTACAGGCAACTCACCAGGGCCATGATCTTTTCATGGAAAAGTTGTTATGTAAGAATATTTGAAAATCTCTCAGAGTCACAGACCATCAGAACTATTAGAAACCTTATAATCCTTTAGATATACTCTTAACAATAGGAATAATATAACACAAAAAAGTAGAGATTAAGTAACTAGGTTCCTCTGACTTTTTATCTGGAAATATTCCTCTGATCCCACAACCAAAGTCACTACATTTAGGGATAGATGAAGAGAGATGGGGAGGACTTGCTCAAGTGCACATTTATCTCTACTTTTAGAAATAACACTAGATTTAAAGTCAGACTCAAGTTTGAATCCTCCATCTCTATAAGGTTTGTGGCCTCAGGAGTTTGAATTAATATCTGTGAGCCTCTGTTTTCTCAGTTGTTAAAAAGACATATTGGCATTGATGTTACAGCATATTTAGTAGAAATGCTGCTGTTGAGCAAAGAATGCCTAACAGTAGGCATTAGCTTCCATGTATTACAGGAAGAGACCTGCTTTTTTTCAGGTACTTTCAAAATTGAGATAATTGAAACATTTTGAGCATCTTAGTTGACAAACCCTTTATCTCAATAATGCACAACAATTCTGCTGCCTTTTATCAATTTAGAATTGTCACTTTTTAGCCAAAGATATATTGTCAGAAAAATGTATATTGGGTGACATCTGGGCTTTGTTTACATTACTTTATAGTGTCACTATTGTGGGAGTTTGAATGTACAGAATTCCAGAAAACTATAGTTGTCTTCTGTGGCAGTCTTTGAATTATCAAGTGAATTACTAAGCTTTCCTCGAAAGAGATCTTCCACAGAAACAGAAAGGTGTCAGGAGTCATGAGGTCTACCAGCTAGACAGACAAAGTGCCACACTTGGGCATTTTCCACTGGAGGGTCCCAGAAACTAGTCACACGTACTCTGACAGTAATACTTTTTAGGTAATAGAAGTAATACTGGACTGGGAATTAGGAAGCCTGGGATATGTTTCCATATTTTTTATTGACCAGAGTGTATATCTTCGACAGGTCATTTACATTTACTGCCTACTTTACTGCCTCCCCCACACCACGTTACTTCACATTTCTATATCTGCTTTTATAGTTTTGATTTTTCTGCATGAAATGTTTCACATTACCCCCAAATCCTTAACTTTTACCTATAAATCTTATCTCTACTTAAAATCTGGGGTCAGACAGAACCTTCCTCAGAAAGACATCCATGATCTATCAGGTTGGGATCATCCTTTTGTAAACAGTCATGCAGACTCTGCTACTTCACTCTGCCATATCTTGGTAATGTATCATAGAAACTATTTATATTTACCTCTTCTCTAATCAATTGTAAAATCCTTGAGAGTGGGAGTAAAGATTTTTTATTATGTCCTCAGTGCTTATACTCCAGTATAGTATGTATAAGGTAAGACTCTAGTTGGAACTGAATGAAGAATAGGTTTGTTTTGGGTTTTTTTCCCCTCTGGTAGATGAAAGGGAAATATCTGGGGAGACCTAGTGGTGAGAAGAAAGCCATAGAAGAAAGAATGAAAGAAAATCATATATTACTTAATTTATTCATAAATTAGTTTATACATTCATTCATTTTTTCATTTATTTAGCAAACATTACAACAAGGGCCCAATGAATGCCAAGTTACAAAGAAGAAAAAGAGATGGCTTATCCTTAAAGAATTTTCATGGTACTTTCTAGTTAATAAGCATTTCACAAGGTAGGATGATGATTGCTGAGATGGGACATACAGGTTGCAGAGGAGCACAGAGAAGGTACCTATGTGAGACTGAGGATTAAATACAGCTTCTTAGAAGAAGTGACACCTCAGCTGAGTCTCAGAACTTGTGTGGGAGTGAATCAGGCTAGAGGAAGAGGAAAAGCATTCTAGATCTAGTTGGGGTTGCTGGTAAAGTAAGGCTGGCAGAAATAGCTTAGTCTGGAAGAGTTGGGCAACATGAGTTCAGAGAGAATGACTTAGTGACATGAGGTTTTTAAATGTGGAAAAACACAATGAAACTGAAAATTGGGGCATTCTCATAGGCCTGCTATAGTGGGCAGAGATATTCAGTTTGGAAATCCTAGCTAATGTCGAATTGGTATGATCCTATAATAATCCCTCATTTTTCTTCAAGCAACAAATTTAAAGGAGAGTTTTGTTCAGGGAAATTTTTCATTTTGAAAAGAGAATGACCTCAGTTTGTCTCCTGTGATGTGTTCTACAAATACAGCCTATTCTTAGCATACAACTCTAGTGCTTTCATTTGTCCAGAGGAATCCTTGTGGATTTTTGAAATTTCCAAATAATTTGGGTTGTTAGGACAAGAGCTTTCAAAAACCATCCTAACAGTAAGCATTTAAAAAATAAAATGGGGAAATGAATAATAATGATAATAATTGCAAGAATTTCATTCTATTCTATATAGCTTACCTATAATATTGGGGTACATAATATTAATACCATTTTATAGTTGGAAATAAAAACATAAACACTTTAAATGACTTTTCCAAAATTATGTGGCTATCAAAAGACTTAGCCAGAACTAGAACACAGATTTTCAGAGTCTCAACTGTGATTTTTCTGCTATTTCATACATTTTCTCTAAACTTCAAGAACTGTACTGTTGGCATTTCTACTTCTTTGAAACTGTGGAGGGTAAAACATTCAGTTACATAATTTGACATTTAGATTTAGCTCTTCTCCAGAGCTGAAAAATCATATATTTATCTACCAACTTGGCTTTGTAATACTTTAGCTTTAGTTGTTGTTGTTGTTGTTGTTATTGTTGTTATGGTTGGCCCCTGGTATAAAGTAGGCTATTCTTCTAATTAAAACACTGGTTCAACTCTCACTACAAAGATTTTCAAGAAAATTGCTGACCATTTAATTTATGGTCTTTTAAATGTTTTTCACTTAAGCTGTTATAGTTATTTTTAGATGTATTCTATATTATCTAAAGCTTTTAGTTCCGTTTTTAGTGTGATCCACTGTAGTTAAGGAGACATAGTAAAGATTCTAATCAGCTAGTGAAAGTTGGCAGTAGAATCATGTATATTGAGAGCAAGAGAGAATAACTACATATTCAAAATGTCCTCAGGGAGTCATAAGTATTAGTGGGGGCTTTTAAATATAAGATTACCATACATATAGTAAAATGCTTAAATTTTGAAGGTATAGTTCAATAGAATTTTATAAATAAATACACTGGTGTAACCACTGCCCAGATCAAAATAGAGAACACTGGCAGTTTCCAGAAGATTCCTGGTACCTTCTCCCCATCAATATCTCCTGTGGTAACAGATCTCCTAGTAACTCAGATTAGTTAGCTTCTATTAAAACTCTCTATAAATGGAATATACAGTATATTCCTTCTTGTATGTGGCTTCTTTCATTCAACAAATATATTATCCATACCATTGTGTTTAATAATAGCTTGTTCTTTTGTGTTAATGTATAAGTCTGTTATTCTGCCATCTATTTGATTTGCTGTAGGATTTGATGTAAGTTTCTTCAGTTCATGAAAGACATTTACCTGTTATCCTGCCATCTTGCATGTCTTTATCAGGTTTTTGTTATCAAGGTTATACTGGCCATGTAAAATGATTTGGAGAATTTTCCTTTTTTCTGTTCTCAGAAAGATTTTATATAAGCGTCTTCCTAAGACAAATGATTGACTTGGTCTAAAATGTCTTCCAGGGAAAGTCTCTAATCATATATAAATGGGTTTATTTGATCTTTTCTCTCATCTCCCTTGAGAATATTTCATCAATAGCTGTTTGCTTCCAGATTGAGGAAATATATGGCACAATAATATCTAATTTCAGCCAATCTCAATAGATCTATAATCAATCTGCAGATTTATAAGGGAGATTTTTATATGTCCCAGAAATTTTAGGGTTGTTTTATGTCATAAGTTCAGTACAAACTTGCTATACATAGAAGAATTATTCGGGTTTTTTCATCTCCTCTCTTGGTTTCATTAAATTGCACTTTTTGAGTATTTTGAGAATTGCATCTAAATTTTAAAATTTGTTGATAAAATTTTAATAATGTGATCTCATCAAATCAGTTTATATCTTTAATATCTGTAATGACTCCTAGTTTTAAATTTCAAAGTGATATGATATGTGATCAAAATATACAGAGAGTGTTTAAATGTTTCTAAAATTTTAACTGCAGTTAAAAAGCACATTATCATTAATGCCTCCCCCCCACACATACACACACTTATCCCATCATTCATACCATTTTCGGAAGCAGTTCTGGATATCCTCTTTTCTCAGTGTCTTTAGTTGCACAGTCATGGCTGCTTGGATGTCCTGAATCAATTGAAAACATTTACCTTTCATGTTCATTTTGACTTTTGGAAACACCAGGAAGCCATACAGTACCAAATTTGGTGAATAAGGTAGATGGAGACATACTATAATGTTTTTACAAGCCTGCCTTTCTGTTGGATGGCACTTGACAGCAGTATTCCTCATATTTTTAGTCACACCTCCTCATGACACAAAAGTTTAATAACTGCTTCATAAAGTGTCAAGAATGATGAGATAAGTGAGTTCCAAGCAAAAGGGAGTATTTTAAGGGGGATTAATGGCAATATATCTTTTATTATTATAACATTTTAAAAATGTAAACATGTGGTATGTTTTGACTGCACCTTATAATTCACATATTTTCTTCCTTTTTATTAAACTGACTTAAAAGATTTTATTAATTTCATTAAAATTTTTGAAAGAAGTGCTTTGGTATTATTGATTTTTTTCTATTTTGCTTATTTTCTCTTTCCCTGAGTTTTATTCTTATGTGTACTATGACTTTGCTTCTAATTAGTTGAGCTATCCTTATTCTTATTTAACTTCATGAAAAAAAGTTAGATTATGGATTTTAAACATTCTTCTCTTCACTTATATGTATTTAAGGCTATGAATTTCCCTTTAAGCGATCCATCTTTTAACCACATCCAACAAGTTTAAAATGTTGTATTTGTATTATTTCAGTAAAGATAGTTTTACCTACTCATTTAATATTTTATTATTTATACATACAAATATGTAGAAAATACAAGACTACAGTTTAGTTAATCATAGAACACACGTATTTAGCCACTAAAGGGCCATACCTCAGAAACTCTATATATCTCCTACCTTTAAATCAGTATCTTTTTCATATGATTTTATTTTTTAAATTAATTTTATTGGTACATTTTATTGATACATTTTTATTAATTAATTTTATTGGTATATTAGTACATTTATTGGTAATTAATTTTATTGGTATGTTTTAGATATATCTAATTATCACATTTATCATAGGGAATTTATACCTATACATATCTTGATTGCTCTTTTTTCCTCAATCCCCTCGTCTCTCTTCAACTTCTCTTCCCCTCTTACTTACAAAAGCATTGTTTCCATTTTTCCTTTGTATTCCCTATTTTTATCTTGTTCCTTCCTTCTTTTCCTCCTCCCCACTTCCTTGTTCTCCTCGGTTCTTCCTATTTCCCAATATCTATTGCACATTTTGATCCTTATTTATCCTTTGGTTTCTCACACCAGAGAAACAATGCTATATTTAAACGCATGTCTGATTTCTTTCACTTAAAGGTATGATCTCAAGGTGCATCCATTTACCCTTTTTCATGCCACTTTAAAACTCTGTATCATCTTGCTGGCATTTAAACTATATAAATAGAAGCACATATTAAGTCTTCTTTCATGTCTGATTTATCTGGTTTCTTATGTTCAACATTATGCTTACAAAATTCATGCATATTTTTCTATATAATTCAGTTATTGTCATTACTGTTCAGTAGACCAACACATGTATATGCCAAAAATTCATTTTAATGAAGATTTGTATTTTTTTCTAGCTTTTGCAGTTATAAATATGGTGCCTATGCAGTTATGCTGGGTAAAGAGCTAAAAGTCAAATTTTAAGTCATAGGATATTTTTGTCTTCAATTTTATTAGATACCACCAAACTTTTTCTAGAGTAACTATGCCACCAGCAGTATATGAAAGTACTTGAATTTAAAATTGTTTTCTCCTCTCCATTGTGATTTCTTCTTTGATTCATGAGTTATATAGAAATATATTGGTTACCTTGCAAACATTTGGGGATTTGTTAATCTTTTCATTGACTTTTAGCTTAATTCAATTGTGAGCAGAGAACATACTCCATGATTTCAGTTCTATGAAGTTTGCTAATGGTGTAATATATTTTCTGTATTGATAAAAGTTCAATGTACTCTAGAATAGAGAATGCATTTTGCAATTATTTTATCATATGCTTTCTTCAATTAGGTTAGATTGTTTAAATTAGGTTAATATGGTTCAGATTTTTTATATCTATTGATAGTTTGCTAATCCCATTAGTTACTAATAGGTCAGTTAAATTTTCCAACTATGATTGTGGATTTAATTGTCCTTTTAATTTTATAATTTTATATGTATTTTAGGTACATATTATATAACTTTAAGATTATCATATATTCTCCTTGATCTTTTAATTGTTTGTGTTTCTATCTGAAGTTGTATTTCTTATTTTAAAGTCTAGTTTATCTGATATTAACATATTGCATTAACTATCTAGGTTTAGTTTTTCTTATTTTTATTATCAATCTTTTTGTTTACAGTCATACAGCACATAATGACATTTGGTTAATGATGGACTCCATATATGTTGATAGTCTCATAAAATTATAATGGAGATGAAAATTTCCTCTCACCTACTGACATCACAGCTATCAGACAAATGTGTGTGCACCCTTTAATATGTAGAGTTATTTACATATTTGTCCTTTATGGCATCTTTTTTTCTTCCCACATCAAGATGTTTCTTTATCGAATCATTTTTCTTTTGTATAATGAACTCACTGAATTATTTTTTATAGTATAGGACTTCCCCAATGAATACTTTTTTCTTCCCGAAAATGTGTTCATCTTAATTTTTGAAAGTTAACTTTGAGGGCCAGGGATTTAGCTCAGTGGTTTCGCTGCCTGCTGCGTAAGCACAAGGACCTGAGTTTGATCCCTGATACCAAAAAAAGAAAGTTAACTTTGAATATGAAGTTTAAGTAGACACTTTATTTTTTTTATTTCAAAACTTGAAATTCTTCTTCCATTGACTTTAACTTCTGTTTTTGTTTAGTGGTTAAGTCTGACTGTTATTGTTGGCCCTTTGAAGGTGTATATACAATTTCCTTTAACTAAGATAATTTTTTCCCTCTTGTTTGAGTAGTATTACTGTGAAGTGCCTATCTAGGTTTGGCTTTTCTGGGACTTACCCTAGTAGGATGCATAAAAATTCTTGAACCTGTGGCTTGATGACTTGTGTCAGTTTTTGAAAATTCTTGATCAATATTTCTTCAAGTATTGCTCATGTTCCATTTCCCCTCATCTCCCAGGATATTGATGAAATATATTTATATTTTTTATCATACCCTGTTATAACTCATACTCTTTGTATTTTCCACTCTTTCTTCTTTCAATATTTTGATGTGAATGTTTTCTACTGTCTAATTTTCCCTTCACTGTTCCTTTTTCTTTGGGGTCTAGGTGTTATTAAAACCCACCTCTAAAATTCTTAAGTTTAGCTATTTTGATCTTTTTTATGTTTGAAATTTACATTTGCTTCTTTATGTATATTCTAGTTCTCCTGTAGATTTTTTTGTCTTCTGTTTTCTTAAAAATACCAGTTATAGTTATTTTAAAGTCACTGTTGATACCTGAAATATTTGAATGACTGTTCCTGGACAGGTGGTTTCTGTCTCACCCAATATCCAGGCTCTTGTATCCTGAACAAAGAATTGAGCAGAACACACAGAAATAGTAAGAAAGAGATTTATTAAAGGAAAGCATATTTTATAGAGTAGCAACCAGCCAATGAGAAAACTCAAGAGCATGTTTGACTCAGAGTGGCCCCATCTGTTTTAGATTGAAGTTTAAGTATACTTGGAAAAATTCTAAGCAGGCAAACCTCAGAAGTGACAACTGCCAGTAATAAAAGTACACACTCAAGACTGGAGGGCAGGCAGAACCAGAGGTAGCACCTGCAGAGGGTTTTAGGATTAGTTTTTCTTTTGTTTTCTTAGAATTTGGAGAGTGGTCAGGGATTTGGTAACTAAGGAAACTGACAATTAAATTTCCACCCTCATTTTAGGACTGAGAAATTTTTATTTTATGTGAGCCTGTAGGAAACCAGCATGGCTGCCAAAACCCACATATATGGGTGTCAAAACCCCAGTGCTAATGATATACAGACCATGGGTTTACCCTAAAGCAGTTAGGGCGTATGCTCCCCGGGCTTAAGCCAGAGGTCAAGGAAGTATAATAAGGGCAGGAGCATGGGGTTTTTTGTTTGTTTGTTTTTGGTTTGTGTCTGGATGTTAAGGAAAAATGGTGAGGATAGGATCATATATCAAGACCTTAAGGAAATATGATGAGAATAGGGTCCCCTTGTGGTCTTGAAGAACCAGAAGGCATCCTATCTGTTGTGAGCCTAAGCCCAGGACTTCTCCCACAGTGCCTTTGTCTGCCTCATTATCTTTGTCTCAGGTTCATGCCCCCTTCTTTTCCTTTTTCTGTCTCTGTCTCTGTATCTGTGTCTGTCACTGTCTCTTTCCCTGTCTCTGTCTCTCTTTCTCATTCTCTCATAGAAATTTATTTTTATTTCTGATAAATTTAGTTGAAGCAGAATACTGTGTTTGAAAATACAGAAGTTTTTATGATGTTGTTTTCTTCAAAAGATCTAGTTGTTTTTTTCTGATAGGCAGACAGTGTTTGAAAAGGTCATCTTTATGTAGTCATGATTGAATTTTTGTACAAAGAACATGGGGTATATAGTTGCCTACTTATCACAAGTGTATAGCCCTCATTTCAGCACTTACCCCTGACATTACAAATAGTATGGTATATTTACCTCAGTTTTCTAACTTGGTGAGTCCTGAACTCCAAACTTTTTCTACAATACATGAGACTATTTAAATCACCACTTAGCACTTTAATCTCATAGATGCTGCTTTCTACTTGCCTTATTAGTATCCCCCCTACACAAAAAGCTTAGAATTTTGCAAATGATTTGAAGGAAAAATACACACAGAATTTTGGTCTCAATTATCTACTGTTTCTTTAATTTCAATTGCATTGGCATCCCTAAAAACTAATCATTATTTTACCAAGCACTGGTTAACCAGATTCAGCAAATGCTCCTTGCTACATCTAGCATTCACATGAATTTTGATCTGATACTTCCTTAATATTTTGTTAGTTCTCTCACATTTTAAGAACATTTAAAGTTATGTGGTTTTTTTGTTTGTTTTGTAGAACTGGGGTTTAGAACCATGACCTCCTGTCTAATAGGCAAGTGCTCTGCCACTGAGTTACATCTTCAAGCCCTTTTAAAATTTTATTGTGAGATAGGATCTTACTAAGTTGCCCAGGCTGGCTTTGATTGTGATCCTCTTGTCTTTAGATAATAAGATCAGTCTAGACTCTCATTATCTTACCTTCTCTCTAGTGTCCTTTGCGTCGTACCGTAACACTGCTATTTTTGTGTCAAGTCTTCTCAAGCATATTGAAGGGAAATGACAGAATTTCTCTGTTTGCATAAAACATAGACTTAGAGACACATAAAACCAGATCTGACTTTCATTAGTTCTTGTTAGAGAAAAAAAAAAGTGTTTTTTTCCCTCTAACTTTCAATACAACACTTAGAACACTTACTTCATCTCCTTTCACCAAAATATGTTGGGGGAATTTCCCCTACATAACAAACAGTTCTTCAGTGGACACCAGTTGGCTGTCCTGCAATTTAATTCAATTGTGACATTATCTACCTTTAGACAGCTCCGGATTCCACAGGCTGAGTGTAGAATTCCATAAGACTCCCTACTTCAGATGCCAATCACATACTTCACTTATACTTCTGAACAACTGCTTATAAATTAGGTGTTTCTACTACACCTTCCTTGGGTTAATTTTCTACAGCAGCTCACAGAAATCAGGGACACACTTTACATTAATGTACTACATAATAACATCTGGGTTCAATAATGGATTGCAATGTGACTGTGGTCCTATAAGATTTTGACAGAGCTGAAAATTTTTATAACCTAGTGACATGGTAGCTGTTGTGATACTGTAGCATATTGCATTACTCACTTATTTGGGGTGATGTTGGTATAAACAAATCAACTGCACTGTAAGGCACATAAAACAGTAGCACATGTAATTGTGTATAGGCATAATACTTGATAAGGATAATAAATAATTATGCTACTAACTTCTGTACTCTTTCTACTACACTTTTATCTTTATTTAAGGTACCCCTTCTTAAAACTTGCTTAAAAACAAAACAAAAACTGTTAACTGCAAAACAACAAACAGCCTTAGGCAAGTCCTTCAGGAAATATTGCAGAAGACGGCATTATTATTATGGGAGAGGAAAGCTCCATGCCTGTTACTGCTCCTAAAGATCTTCCAGGTAGATAAGATGTGAAGGTGAAAGACAGTGATATTGATGATCTTGACCCAATGTAGACCTAACTTACTATATGGGCTTGTTTCTTAGTTTTTAACAGAAATTTTTAAAAGTTAAAAAAATTTAAAAATCTAAAAGTAGGCTCTTTATATAGCCTAAGTGTGTATATACCTGTACCATGTACGATTATAAAACCTATGATGCTCACACAACAATAAAATCTCCTAGTGATGTATTTCACAAAACATATTCCTGTTGTTATGACTGTATTTAACCTCATCTTCAAGTGAAGAGATACATAGGGCAAGATAGGAGGAAAGAGCATGGAGCTTCCATGCCCTCTCTAGGATGGCCATCCTCCCAGCACCTCCGCAAGTTTAGCAATTCAGAAAATATCTGAACTCTGTCCTTTTAGACATTTTTGAAGGGTTCATTAGGTATGCATGATTGATTAAATTATTGACCATTGATTATCAACTCAACCTTTAGCTCCTCTTCTCTCTGTGGAGGTATTGGGGATGAACTGAAAGCTCCAGCCCTCTACCTCTAATCATTTGCTTGGTTCGCCAGGCAACCAGTCCCATATCTGGAGACCATCCTGAAGCCCCCAGCCATTAGTCATCTCATAAGCATTCAAGAAGACATTTATCCCTTTCGAGATTCCAAAGTATTTAAGGAGAGGTGTGTCAAGAAACGGGATAATAACCAAATATATGTGAATTATAATCACAGCATCTTATTGCTACATATTACCTGCATCATCTTTAGAAAATGTGGTGAACTGTGTGGCTCCAGTTTTGAAATGTGACTACCAATGCCTTTCATGCCCCACCCACCTCCCCTTCTTCCCACTATCAGGACAAGACTCTAAGAAAACACCCTTCTTCCTCCTTTAGCCTGGCAAGAGGTTCAGACCTACAAGACCTGCTGTATGCTCATGAGAATCCTCAGCGACCTCGTCCCCTAACAGCTATAAAACTCCCTTATTCTTTCAAGCCATTTCAATTTGGGAAACTGTTCTAAAGTTGCTAGAAAACGTCACTATGTTAGTAATAAATTTTCCATGCTCTCTTCATGAATAATGTGGCATTGTTATTCTCTACATTGGAACCAATTTTTTTTTAAGAGAAAGTCCATCCCATCTCAGAGGTCAACAAAAACAGAAAGTGTAGTTGAATTTTTAGTTTTCTGTATATTAATTTCCTAATCCATAGCATGAAAAATAATGTTTACCAATGAGAATGTTTTTCAGGTTTAGAAATGACCTACAATATAAAAGTGTCTACTCATTTCCCAGGAATTTTGTAGATATTAACACATTACATATAAAATACCAATAACTTAAAACCAAACAAACCATAACCTACTTCTCCCTCCCAGTACCTCTCAGCATCTCCGCAAGTTCACTCCATTTCTCATTCTACCTCTTATACTTTATTATTTTCTTTTCTCTATAATATATTTCTTTATCTGACATTGAATCATATATCTGTTTATTTACTAATTTTTTATCTTCCCCATTAAAATGTAAATTATATGAAGGCCGGAACTATATACCTTGTTTCTCTGTGTATTTCTGGCATATAAAAACAGTTTGTCACATAGGCAGTGTTCAATAAATATATCTTAAAAGAATAAAAGAATTAATCTGTCAGATATCTATAGACTCTGGAGTCTTCTTTTTACTCTTGACCTGAATCAATTATGTTACTTTGTCCAAACTCTTCAATTGATTACTCTGGACCTTGATGTCTACCGCTGCCCTTTGAACTTGGCATTTGGTGGTGATTTTTCTAGAATTCTATCTTTTGCTTCTTTCACAGTCCTTTTGTCTGCTCACCTCTCTGGCTCTTAGTCCTCTGGTCTCTCTAGCAGGACCCATTCTATTAAGCTCTTACTGTCTCAGGAAGAGAAGACAAATCTCTTTCCCAGTCCAACTTTCTTCCCACTCTAACTCCCTTTGAAGCCCCACCCAAAGACAGGCATTTTCTTTTAGTGGATTCTCTTTTTGTTTCCAGAATCTACTAAATTGTGTTTGATAAAGGTAACACTACTTTTCAATATGAATGAACCTTTTCCTAATTGATTTTTCTCATCTTTCAACAGGTTTGTAATTGTCAATTTACTTGGTGACTTCAAGGCTCCACCTGGCTTTGTCATTCTAACCTTTAGAGTAATTTAACTCTACCTTGTAAGATAGGTCCCTAAGCTTGTATTATTCTCTGTTGTCATTGTCTTTTCAATCAATCAGTCATGAAAAATTCATACCCAAGGTAAAGCCTTAGAGAATGAGACTGAGTAAAATGTGATTATCTTTAAACAAAAAGGAGATTTTAGTATTCTCTTAAATTCACTAGAAAAAGCAGCCTTTCATAAAAAAATATTTTATCTGCTGTTTGCAGTCCACAAGGATACTCCTACTTTTTCCTTTAAAATGGATCTATTTCAATTCTTTGGTTTCCAAAACTACTATAATCCATGAATGTAGATTCTAATAATTCAGAATGCATAAAAACCTAATTTGAGCTTTAGATTAGTGATGAAAATATGTGGGCTAAACAAATAAAGTAATGGTATAAATACAATAACAACAATACCATATCAGCTTTTCAGAACATACTTATTTGTGAGTTGTAAAATATTTTGAATTATTTATTGGACTGTCCTGTAATTCTGAAGTGATTGCTTCTTTCCTTAGATAGATTGAATCTCAAAGCCAATTGCAGGTTAATGTTTATCTAATTTGAGCCTTGATCCTAGTCATAAAATTAAATATGGGCCTACTCTTAGCTTTGATGTTGGCTGAAGAATGAATGTAGGCCTCCATCTTGTCAGTAACACCTAAGTAACACAGGATATGGTTTATAATGTAGTTTCTCCAGCTTAGAATCATATAATACAGATCTTGGACCCTGGTTCTATCACTTGTCAGCATCGTGCCCTTGAACAATTTTACTTATTTCTGTGAGAGCTTTGGATTTCTCATATGTAAAATAGGAATACATTCCTCAAAACATTGTGTTAGTTAAATGTCATTTTTCAGGAAAAGTGCTTTGGATATAGTATTTAATAAATTAAAATCATTGGAACATATATTTTATAGTTGAAAGAACTCTCAGAAGAGCATTTGCTTCAGCTATCTAGCTGAACATTTAATCTTCCGACCAGCAAAGCATTCTTATTTTTATTTTATGTTTCTACTAAGATTATAATCTTGTCCAAACTTCCATGTTGTAAATAAGTCAAGAGAAAGAAATTAATAATTCTTTGTAACATAGCCATAAAATCCACCCACACTGCAAAATTCTTAGGATCAGGAACTGATCTGTTCCCCACTACCAAAAGTTTGAGACTAAAATATAAAAGAGTAAAATTGATAAAAATATTGTAGTTATCATGTTCAAATGGAAATTTAAAAACAAGTTGACTTAATATTTAAGAAATAGTAGCCTTATTTTTAAAATTTTAATAAAATAATTTTACTAAAAATTCTGAAATAGTGAAAAAAAAAATCATATAGGTTGGCTTAATGCCAAATTATGGAACTATAAAATATAATGGAAAGAATGTGACTTTTTATTTCTTTCATTTTCTTTTTCTTCTAATTTATTCTCTTTTTTCTATTTTTTACATAGTTTGATTACAGAAGCATTAAATATATCATTAGGCTATTGCTAAATAGCAAAGCATCCCCAAATTCAGTGGTATAAGACAATAAGCATTTATTAATGTTAATTAATCCATGGATCAACTAGGTGATTCTTTTGAATGGGTGGTCAGCTCCGAATCAGCTAGTTTGCTGATTTCTCTTCTATTTGCTGGGTTCTCTCATATTTGCAAGTCATCCTGCTAGAAACTGGCCTAGAATGGCTACAGCTGGAACAACTGGTCTCTCTTTACTATAGCCTTTCATCCTCTGTTAGCATACTCTGTGTTTGATCAAATGTTGGTGGAAGATTGCACAAAAGAATATACATAAGGCTTCTTAACTCTTCACTCAGAATTGCTTTATTATCACTTCCATCAGTTTCTATATGCCAGAGCTAATCATAAGATTAGCTTAGAGTCAAGAGTCAAGGTGTTCACTATTTGATGTGGAGGGCAGCACAATCATAGTACAAAGAATATGAGTACAAGTTAAGCAGAGTAATTGTGAAGAATTTTTAATCTAACACATATGATTTTATATATTTATAAGAAAATAATTATCATTTAGTATTATGGTTTATATCTAGATATTCCCCCAGATATTCCCTAGATATCTAGATATTCACCTTTTGGAAGGTGATTGGATCGTGGGGGTGAGATAATCATCGGTAGATGAGTATACTGATAAGTTTATAGTTAAATGTGGTGTTGAGAGGTAGAGCCTGGATGAAAGAAGTTGGACCTTGGGGGCATGGTCTTGAAGGGCCCATCTCCATTTCACTCTTCACTCCCTCTGCTTCCTGGACACCATGATGTAAATAGTTATTCTTCTGCTGTGCTCCTTTGCTGTCTGCCTTGCTGCCACTGGGCTGAGGACTGAAACCTCCAGAAATTTTGTGCCAAAGTAAGCCTCTTCTTTAATTTGTGGGTGTTGGGTATTGTGTCCCAGTGAAGAGGAAAAAGAAGAGATGTCTCACCTACACATATGACTTCAAATGTTTTACCTATTTTATCTTCCAGTGGGTTCATTGTTTCTGTTTTAATGTTTAGTTCTTTGACCATTTTAATTTTAGTTTAGTACATGGTGAGCTTCAATCTAGCTTCAATCTCATGCATATAGATCACCAGTTTTCCTAGCACTATTTGTTACATAGGCTGTCTTTCCTCCAATGTATATTTTTGACCACTTTATTAAAGATCAAATAGCTGAATGTGCCTGGAGATGTTTCTACCCTCTGTTCTGTGCCACTGATCCACATGTCTTCTTTTTGTGCCAATACCATGCTGCTTTTTATCACTGTTGCTTTGTAGTATAATTTGAAGTAAGGAATTGTGATGCTTCTTGCTTTGCTCTTGTTGCCCATGACTGCTTGCTCTTCTGGGTCTCTTCTGGTTCATATTTTTTTCTCTAGTTTTGAGAGAAATGCTGTTGGTATTTTGATTAGGATTGCATTAAATGTGTATATTACTTTTGCATGTGTGATCATTTTGACTATACTGGTTCATTTCATATTATTTCATATATGCTGTCTGGCATCTGCAAATAACAACTCTGGAGTTAGAAAAAATGCAGAGGAGTTGGCCCTGATCTCAATTTCAGGACCAAATATAGCAACAACTAGGAGGAAACATGCATCATGTTGCTGAACGCAAAGTGACTTGACTCAGAACTGCACCTTCATCTTTTAGGGACTGTCTCAAAGGAAATATTCTCTTACCCATTCAGGCAGATATGATCACTCTTTTCTGAGCACTGTACTGCAGCTCCAGAGTTCTTCATATATTCTCCTATTTTTTGCATCGATGGCATTGGATTTGTGATCATCTGTTTAATTGTATATTTTCTCTCTAAGATAAGCTTCTTGAGAATAATTTATACTTACTCATCTGACTCTGCAGAGATCAGCGTAAATCCTAGAATACTCATTCAATGCAGTCTTTGATGTATTTTTCCAAAACATACACCTGAACCTTTTATAGCTATAACTAAGATCCTTCGATCCCTTCATACTTCTTTAAATAAAAGTTAAACTTTTTATTACAACTCATGTTTTTTAATGCCATAATCTCATTGTTTACCCTATACAGGCTATATTTTCTTAGGAAAATATACAGAATTAATTGTTCTACCCAAAGGAAACAGCTAATAGTTCCACAAATCACTGAGCTTTTGTTCTTACTGCTTCTTTGGAGTGGAATGTCAAGTATGTTTTCTCTTTTGTCTGGCCAGTTGTTAGAGACTATATCAGCATTTTGTGTGTGTGTGTGTGTGTGTGTGTGTGTTTGTGTGTGTGTTTTATATATTTATCTTCACTTCAGGGCAAAGAGTCCATTCTTACTCATTTCTTTAATCCAGTACATACCAGAGTAGAAATCCCATACTATTTTTTGAATGAGATGATTAAATTACTATTTCTTGAATTAGTCAATGAAATATAGAACAAAATTCTGCAGGAGATGCTGTCAGATTGAGGAAAAGAAAAGCAATTTTTGTCTGTCTGTTCGTAGATGTTTATTCTGAGTAGGAAGAAAAAGAGTCTCCCTGAAAGATCTTATTTTTCTGTCATTTTGCTAATGCCCTTGTTTGATATGCTAAACTTCCTTTGATGAGAATGTTTTGCTCCATTCCCCTTCTACCTCTTTTGGCTGCCTTTGCACAAATTTTCAGTGAGGGAGAAGAATCTTCTTATGTGCAAATCTGCAAGCCATTTCTTTATTATCTCTGTCAGACCGCAGTATCTATGTGAAGATTTTGACAATTCCCAGTAACAAGACACAGGTGCAGCTGATTAACAAACTTTGTTCCCCATGTTTTCTCAACATTAGCTGTAATAGATAAGGAATTCTTTTTCACACAGTGGTTACCTATACTCTAGACTTTATGCTTTTGATATATTAGGCCCAGGATTATTTGGCATTCTTTGAAGAATTTTTGGTGGCAACTTGTAGGTTTATATGGGCAGAAGCCTTAGAAATTCCATACTCATGGTCCAATAGAAAATTTGTCAGATCCTATCCCATCCCAGCACCCCAGCAACCTGATAAAAATTTGTGCCTTCCTTTGTTAAATGGCCAGCCTGATATTCAGCAGTGCTGTGCCTTCTTCAAGTCTTCTCTTCCAGCAGAAGACCCTTCTCCTTCTCTCTTCTTTTGAATTTTTGGCCTGGTTTTCAACTTCTATTAATAGTGAATCAAAGGACTCTATGTATGACATCATTTAGA